>NC_090259.1:33424913-33467948 GCF_037325665.1 Littorina saxatilis | reverse complement strand
ACACGGAGGCCCCCTTTGCCCAGTTGGTGACTAGTCTTGACGCTTGAATGACGAAGGTCTGTGGAATACTGTTTTCGGAAGTCAAACTAACAGAGATATTTCACGAATTGTGTTCACTATGAAGAAAAAAAAAGTTGTGATTGCTGTCTTCGTCTGGTCAGTGAAGGCAGTTGTAGTAGGTGAACAATATTTGCTGACATTCTCAATACATTTCCCACAAATGCACGTGCTCTGTAAACAACGTTAAAAATGAGTTCATTCCGGTAAGATAGAACTGTGTTCATAATTGACAAAATCACCTACATTGCACACACACACACAAACGTTTTATTCCGATCGTCGTTTCTACCGGTAGAAACGACGATCGTCGTCTCTACTAGTAGAAACGTCGTTTCTACCGAGAAACTAGGATCGTCGTTTCTACCGGTAGAAATGACGATCCTCGTCTCTACCGGTAGAAACGACGTTTCTACCAGATCTTCGTCTCGACCGTGACATACACATTCACACAACACACACCAATACATACACCACACAACACACACCAATACATACACCACACACCAACACAACACACCCACCAATACACACACCACACACCCACCAATACACACAACACACCACATACACACCACACACACACCACACACCTACCACAACACACACCATACACACACCCATCATACACACACCACACACGCACAGAAAATTTAGTTAATTTGAAAACCGACACTATTCCTGTACTTATATATGTGCTTTCTTACTATCTAAACATCTGCAGATGTGCATGAGTGGGTTTATGTGTGCACATGTGTTTGTTAGTGTGTGTTTTTAGTGTTTGCACATGTATCCACACCACACGAGCACAAACATTTATTTGCAGATGTGTGCTCTCATGTTACGAATGTTTTATGAATATTTGACTTACAAAACTAATCTGTAACTCGGGCACTGAGTGATAGTATTGACAACATCACCAGTTGCAGACAAGGCTGTCAGTTGGCAGAACACGCAATTGTAGTCCTGAATATAAAATGCTTCCAGGTAAATTTAAATGAAAATAATAATTAATAATAATTAACTTCACTTTAGCGCGAGTCCCAGCAATTTCATTCTAAAACGAACGAGCAAAAATGTAATGAGCACACAAAGCATTCAAATGACGGATATAAAACAAAAACATGAAACAAACTGTTTACATGACAAAAGATACATACAGATGTGTAGTTATACACACACACAAATACACACACACACACACACACACGCTCTTGAAAGGGAGAGCATTTTTATTCTCGTTTTGGCGCTAGACCTAACTTTTAAAATCTAAATAATAAATTGACAGCTTGTTTCACACACATTCTTAAATCATAAAAGAATTATTTTTTCATCAAGACACGATCAGTACAACTCGAAGTGTTGAACATTTTTAAAAAGGTAGCCCGGAAGCGTGTCCCGCAAAACGTGGTTCTCGTTGCAGACGAATGTTCTGCATGTCGCCAGTTTCTTTGAACGGTCAACCGCCACCCTTCAGTTCGTGTGACTCGCAGCCGTTTGTTGCGTTTTAGATTCAGAGGTACACAATAACGTGCTATTGCAGATACAGCGAGTCGCATTGAAATCACAAACTGACTACTAAATTGTGAAAAAAAAGGAATGTGGACCACACGGATTCACGATGGCTCAGACCGCCCTGACATGGCCCTTCGTGGTCGGCTGGGCGTTAAGCAAACAAACAAACAAACGATGGCTCAGGGTTAGATAAACCACAGAAACAGGTGTGTGGTTTACGCGAGCTAAATAGCCATTCAAACGAACTGTGTCATTTAATGCTATTAAATGCTATGGCCAGTGTGTTCGATACGGTTAGAACTGCTTTTTTTATGAGAAGACTTAAATCGTTCTGTAAACCATTTGAGACAGACTGGGGATTTAAGTCGACTATTATGAATTTTTGAATTTTGTTTGTTTGTATCAGAAATTTTGCATGTAATGCCTGTCTTACACTGTGCCGAATATCCTTGCGAATATGAACATGTATTCGGCAAAAAAAGAGACGAATGGACAGGAACAAATATTCAAAATTCGAAGCCTTACGAATCCTTGCGAATGTCTTACGAACGGTTGCGATTGCTTGCGAATTTCTACCGATCATTGGGAATGCATACAAATCCATATATATACGTAGGGGAAGGGCTCCTAATATGGACCGGCTCCTAATATGGACCACCTTCTGTTCTGACAAACTAACGGTGCTAGAGCGCTCAAAAAAGTTTTATTCGCTGTATTCACCCTCTCTGGATAACTTGCACATGTCAAAACAGTTGCAGAAACAGAAATCTCAAAACCTTTTTCTCTTTTTTTCACTTTTGGCAGCGTTCACTCTAAATTTGCCGCCTAAAATGGACTCGTTTCTGTCCACAGCCAAAGCTTTTATCACACAAAAATTATATGACAGGTAAAACCGTATTTGTTACATTTTAGCAGTGTTGACCCCGAGTATACTCTATAGTCTCTGCCCGAGTTTCTACTGCAAACAAAAAAATGATAGCAAAATCTCAAAGTATGTGCAAGACCCTTAATATGGACCACCTTCAACAAATCGAAGAAAATAAAAGCTAAAGGCTATTTTCATTAATTCATTAAGAAGCTTGCTGGAAATAACCTATAACTAGCCCCCGAGATTTAAAACAAATGCAACAAAAAGTCTTCTTTTTGTGGAAGTTGATAATTTCACTTATTTTCACTCTGTTTTTACATTTAGTCAAGTTTTGACTAAATGTTTTAACATAGAGGGGGGAATCGAGACGAGGGTCGTGGTGTATGTGTGTCTGTCTGTCTGTGTGTGTATGTGTAGAGCGATTCAGACTAAACTACTGGACCGATCTTTATGAAATTTGACATGAGAGTTCCTGGGTATGATATCCTGAGACGTTTTTTTCATTTTTTTGATAAATGTCTTTGATGACGTCATATCCGGCTTTTCGTGAAAGTTGAGGCGGCACTGTCACGCTCTCATTTTTCAACCAAATTGGTTGAAATTTTGGTCAAGTAATCTCTGACGAAGCCCGGACTTCGGTATTGCATTTCAGCTTGGTGGCTTAAAAATTAATTAATGACTTTGGTCATTAAAAATCTGAAAATTGTAAAAAAATTATTTTTTTTATAAAACGATCCAAATTTACGTTCATCTTATTCTCCATCATTTTCTGATTCCAAAAACATATAAATATGTTATATTTGGATTAAAAACAAGCTCTGAAAATTAAAAATATAAAAATTATGATCAAAATTAAATGTTCGAAATCAATTTAAAAACACTTTCATCTTATTCCTTGTTGGTTCCTGATTCCAAAAACATAGAAATGATTGGATTGGATTGGATTGGATTGGATATGTTTGGATTGAAAACACGCTCAGAAAGTTAAAACGAAGAGAGGTACAGAAAAGCGTGCTATCCTTCTCAGCGCGGCAACTACTACCCCGCTCTTCTTGTCAATTCCACTGCCTTTGCCATGAGCGGTGGACTGACGATGCTACGAGTATACGGTCTTGCTGCGTTGCATTGCATTCTGTGAGTTCGACAGCTACGTACTTGACTAAATGTTGTATTTTCGCCTTACGCGACTTGTTGATAAGCTTCTTATAATAATAATAATAATTCTCTTTATTTATATAGCGCCTTATCCGAAGTTCAAAGCGCTTTTATGCTGTGTGAGATGGAATTTTTTACACAATATATCACGCATTCACATCGACCAGCAAACCTCAAGCCTGTTAGGCGAATGTTCACCTTTCGCGGCCTTTATTCCAAGTCACACGGGTATGTGATGGACATTTTTTTCTATGCATATACAATTTTGCCAGGAAAGACCCTTTTGTCAATCGTGGGATCTTTAACGTGCACACCCCAATATAGTGTACATGAAGGGACCTCGGTTTTTCGTCTCATCCGAAAGACTAGCACTTGAACCCACCATCTAGGTTAGGAAAGGGGGGAGAAAATAGCGGCCCGACCCAGGGTCGAACACGCAACCTCTCGATTCCGAGCGCAAGTGCGTTACCACTCGGCCACCCAGTTTCTCGATGTGCTTCAAATAATGAAACAGATAACTCTAGAGCATATTTTAATTAGGCTGACTTGTACACTAAGTTGTATGATGTTATTTTGAAATATAGGGGGCTGTTTACAGTGATTCGTGATGGCCGCTTCACTGGTCCATATTAGGCGCCCAGGCTCCTAATATGGACCCTTTGTGATTTTTTCTGTATTTAATTTTTGCTGAATGTCCATCAAAGCTATTTCACTCTAATTAGGCCTAACGGTTAACCTAAGAGAGAAAGACTACCAAACACAAAATGAAACTTCTTCGCAAGAAAACAAGCTAGTTATCAGCATGAAACAAAAAGTGGTCCATATTAGGAGCCCTTCCCCTATTTCTTGCGGATGTAGGCCCTATTACGAACATTGCGAGTGGCCTTGCGAGTGCTTGCAAACTTTTTACAAATAAAACGATTATGCAATTTGCATTGTTCGGAATACTGCTCTTACACTGTGCCGAATTGCCCTTGCAAATCGAAATCGCCAATAATTCGTAATGATCGGGACACGGTTGCAAGACATTCGTAAATGTTTTTAACCACTCGCCACCATTCGTCTTTTGTTGCGAATATTAGCAACATGCTAATCACTTGTTCGCAACGTACTCGTAAGTATTTGCAATCCATTCGTAATCATCGTAAAGGTATTGGGGGAAAAAATGACACACAGAGCTGACAGAACCTTCACAAAACGTCGTTGTTCACGTCTGTTGATTGTTTCAAGTCTTCACTTCGGAAGGGAGGGTCCGCAACACAGGCACTCGTCAGGAGCGGGTCGGGATCAAAGTGGGCGGGGCCTGTGCGCTCTCAAGACTACTACTATTAGTAGTATTACAGTTTATCCTACATACGTGAGAGAGACACCCGTGAGATAATAATCGTTCAAATCACGCGTGTGTATATCATGTAAATGAGGTCATGTCAAGCAAGTCTGGCAGGCGGACCTGTTTTTCCACTGCTTATGATGCCAAAGTCACCGAGACAAACGTCATTATAGAAACAAAACTTGTGCTCGCTAATTACCCTCGATGAATCTTTAGAACTAACACGTCACGCCACACTTTCAGAGTGACGTTTCTTTGCTTTGACGTAATAGATTGCACGAGGCTTTAGAAGAGATCGAGGTTCCAAAACAAGCATCTTCAATTTAGCTGCCTCGTCTGCAAGACATTTTCAGTAAAATACACGTAAGTACAGTATGTAGGATAAACAGAATACTACATGGCTTGCTGTGTCGTACCAGATTTACACTCGTTGCTTTTTCAAATAGTGTGAACAGCTCGCTTTCGCTCGCAGTTCAATATTTATAAAAAGTGACAACTCGTGTAAATCTGGTACGACACAGCAAGCCATGTAGTATTCTATATTTATACATAAACCACAAGAAAAGACGACCGTCCATCACAAGTGACATCCAAGACATAGGCCCCGCCCACCTCGTGACGTCATTTAGCTTGAAAGTTGCTAGTCTCGGCAATGTTCAAAATGAGTTTGACCACATTATGGCCTTGGTGCCCAAGAAAACAATGCTCGGAAGGGTAAGCTTATGACGACATCAGTATCCGTCGTCAACGTGAGATGACGTAGTAGGTGTGACTGGAAGGCATGAGACAGCTAATGGAACTCGATTGCTGACAAAATCATGCGTTTTTATTTCAGAACATTTTTCTTGACGATCGTCTGTGTTATGTTTGTGTTTCTAGTGTTACTTATTGTGGTTCCAGATCAACGTAAGTACCAGACGATTTGCGAGAGTACCAGAGAGTACCTTCCTCGCGTCTAACCACAGGCGGAAGGTATCGTTTACTGGACCAACACTATCATAATAAGGCTGGGTGGCATACCTTGTGGTCTTATTATGATAGTGTTGGTGAACGATACCTTCCGCCTGTGGTCTAACGTTTGTGTGCTCTCTCTATCCCGTTGCGCATTTGCCTTATCGACCCTGCAACGTAACAATCCAGATCCTGAGAGGCCCCATGGGAATTGTCCGCGAAATCGCGGATTTCCGCGAAAAGGAAATTACGTTTCAGCGAAAATAAGAAAAAATGTCCGCGGCACAAAAAAAGGTAAATTAATTTATAATTTATACATGTATACTGTTGTCTCTCTACTCATTATTTGCTAACACGAGAACTATCAAAATATTGGTCTAAAATGCTAACATTCGTTTTCCCAAACCCTGGATTATGATTAATTTTAACAGACCTGTGCACATCTACGGTTTCTTCGTAATTTCTCCGATTTTTATATGCAGAATACGGTGCCACGGATTTGTAATTAAAATTCCGAAATTCCGATGTTTTACTCACACAAAAAATGTGTACTTTTTTCTGTTTTAAGATGTTTTGACCAATTAGTTGGCCGTTGCGCTGAAAAGACGTTTTCCGATTTACTGGAAGCGCACGTGTCTTTGTTCTTAGACTAAGTTCGTCCAGCGTCTGCGTGGCAACTTGTGATTGAAGTGAAACATGGAAAAGAAAATAAGAGTGCGAGATTCAGATAGTGAAGATGAGACACCAGCTCTGTCACCAAAGAAGAAGTTCAGTTATTCTCAAGACAACATGGAGATCGTAAAATCGCCTTCTCCGACACCTGCAAGAACTTCACAAAGAAGAGCTTGCAAAGCTAAAATCTGCCCACAACTCCACTGTGCAGGCGAGGAAACGCCAGGCTGCTGCTGTCAAAAAAGCTGCTGCCGAAAAAGCTGCTGGCAAACAGTCCAGTGATGAATGAATGTCAGAATGACGAGACCAAAGACATTTTCAGAACAAATGTTACAACAGTGTTGATGTTTCACCTTGGCTTGTTAATGAATAGTAATTCCCATTCTACTGCGTCATAGTGTTTCAGTGGGTGTGCTTTGTGAGCAGAATTATGTCTTGAACTGTCGTTACAGCTTACTACTGAAACATTTTAAAAACTACTGAAATTTGGTTTGTTTACTACTGATGAGCGTTTTGAGTGTGCACAGGTATAATGAATATTTGTCCTTTCGGTTTCCCCCCTCTGAGCACATACAAAGCTTTGGTAAACGGATCAAGATCTAATCACTCCGTGTTTGTGTAATGTATCTTATATTGTTATAAGGGGATGTATGCAGTTACCTTGCCTTCAATTCGATCTGAGCAGAACATGACTCGGTGGGAATCCTCAATGTCGCGATCGGTCCTACTGTAAACTTGTCAGGTCTAATGTAGGTTAGATCTGAGGTTCTTCAGCTTCTTTTTTGTCCGAAAATGAAACGAAAATTTAGCTTTGAGAGCTCTACAGAACTCAGCTAGTTTAGGCTCTCTGAAAAAGTACCCGAAGGTTTCTACTCGACTGTAACCGACGTAAAAGGTGATCAAATGAAAGAGGTGTCCACGGGGTATTAGCCTGCTTCACGTTTGGTCAATGCAATGGACTGAATACTTCGTGGTTGTATCTTTTCATTCAGTCATTTTCAATTGATGCCTTCTTCGTACTCTTAGTCTGAAATTCATCCACAGTCAATTTTGCCGCAGGTGATGATGCCTCTTTCTTATGTTTATTTAGAGTCTTGTTTTCGTGTTGGTTTGGCATTTTACTAACACTTGTTTAAGTTGTTTGTTTGTGTTTCTTCTTTGAATCTACGTGAAATACCAGCGGAATACGAGTCGTCGGAAGTTCCCGGGTACCGACGCCAGTTCCGGCGGGTACATAAACTCGCAGCGCCACCTGAAGGCAGAGCCCGCACCATCAACCCGTCCTCCGACCCTTACTTCGATGAAGGCATGGTGAAAGTCAGGTCCAACCCACCAGGGAGAATCATCATCAGGCCCAGAAGGCCAGCGCCTAGAAAAGGATTTCAAAAGAAGAAGCAGGCAGCCCAGAAACAGGTCCGAGGTCAGAAGAGGAAGAAAAGGCTGGACGATTCAAATCCGTTGGACAACGTGCAATTGAAGAGGGCAGGTCGACAGAGGAAGAGGCGTTCTGTAGTTAAACGAGCCGCCTCTGGCTCCAACAAGTTCCCGAACAACCAGGAGGCAACGAGAGACAGACATTACAACAACCGCAGACATCGAAGATCTCTGCTGGACACCGATCCAGATGTGGGAAAGCTTCCCAACCAAAAAACCGCAAGGAGCGACACTAAAGCTCAACACGAACACCCCGCCTCGGACGTGAGCACGGTGCCTGGATCTGTTCCACTCCTTCACGCACACACTGAGCCTGCATCCCAGCACTCCGGTCGCACCAGCTATTTGTCAGACACCAGCAAACTATTGACGGGAAATGCTGCTTCAGTTGTACCCCTTTGGTTGCTTGAGGGGCTGAGAGTCCAACACTCACGCCACCGACAACAAGCTAAACACAAAGTAGCTGAGAATTCTTCATCCGTGGCACCGTCAGATGGACTGATGGCCAGACATCCAATTGATGAACACAAAGTCTCTGGACGAAACAAACAGATAGGAGCAGCTGTATCCGTTGAAGTAGGTAAGGACTTAAAAACCACCCAGTCTTCTGACAAGCGCCTTCCTGCACACACAGACATCACATCACAATCCAACCACGCAGCTACAGCCGGACGCCCTGTATACGGAAGGGTTTCTTCGGGCCTGGATATGCACAACGAAACGGGAACCGACGCCAACAACGCAACCAAAGCCAAACACAACACAAGAAAGGAACACTCGACCCACAATCACAAGACCCCAGTTTACGAACATCTTTCTTCAAGCTCTGCTCAACACACGGACACAGGAGACGACCTCGATCACACACCGAAAGACAAACATCATTATTCAGACTTGGATCCGCACAACACAACAGAATATGGCCTGGACTACGACTCAAGCGACGAACACTCCATTCACAAACGCAAGACTCTAGTTTCTTCAGGCTTGGACCCACACAATGAAACAGGAGAAGACGTTTACTACGCCACGGAAGACGACAAAAGCAACCGAGATCACCAACATTCGGTTACCGAAGACGGCACAAGCAACGAACACACGATCCACAAACGCATGGCCCCAGATCTCATTGGCCCTCTTGACCCCTCCCTGCCCCTCGACATCCGCATGGCTGTTGTGCGCGCGATCTCGCTGGGCGCCCCGTGGAGCGAGCAGCGCGCTCTGAGCGGGAAGGTGGAGCTGTCGTGTCGGAACGTCGCCCTCAAGAACATCGCCCTCAGGAACACCGCCCTCAAGAACATCGCCCGCAAGGACAAGTATCTCAAGAACTTAGCCCTCAAGCACATCTATCTCAAGAACATCGCCCTTGAGAGCTACAAGGACATCGTGGCCAAGAGGAAGACACAGTGGCTGCACAACGGGGACCCGCTCAAGGTGCAGGCAAGCCGTATGCTGTTCCAAGAGGACGACCTGCTGGTCATTAAGGTTAGCTGCTGGTGGTGGTCAGGCGTAGCCACAGATAGGCTTTCTCTCTCTCTCTCTCTCTCTCTCTCTCTCTCTCTCTCTCTCTCTCTCTGTGTCTCTCTCTCTCTCGCTGTCTCTCTCTCTCTCTCTGTCTCTCGCTGTCTCTCTCTCTCTCGGTGTCTCTCTCTCTCTCTCGCTGTCTCTCTCTCGCTGTCTCTCTCTCGCTGTCTCTCTCTCTCTCTGTCGCTGTCTCTCTCTCTCTCGCTGTCTCTCTCTCTCGCTGTCTCTCTCGCTGTCTTTCTCTCTCTCTCTCGCTGTCTCTCTTTCTCTCTCTCTCTCTCGCTCTCTCTCTCTCTCTCTCTCTCTCTCTCTCTCTCTCTCGCTGTCTCTCTCTCTCTCTCTCTCGCTGTCTCTCTCTCTCTCGCTGTCTCTCTCTCTCTCTCTCGCTCTCGCTGTCTCTCTCTCGCTGTCTCTCTCTCGCTGTCTCTCTCTCTCGCTGTCTCTCTCTCTCTCTCGCTGTCTCTCTTTCTCTCTCTCTCTCTCTCGCTGTCTCTCTCTCTCTCGCTGTCTCTCTCTCACTTTCTCGCTGTCTCTCTTTCTCTCTCTCTCTCTCTCTCTCTCTCTCTCCCGCTGTCTCTCTTTCTCTCTCCCTCTCTCTCGCTGTCTCTCTCTCTCTCCCTCTCTCTCTCTCTCTCGCTGTCTCTCTCTCTCTCTCTCGCTGTCTCTCTTTCTCTCTCTCTCCCTCTCTCCCTCTCTCCCTCTCTCTCTCCCCCTTTCACGCACATATACACATACAAACTCGCGAGTTCGCACGAACACACACATGCACGCACGCACGCGCCCATGGGAAATACTGCATGGAGGCACTCGAGCAAGGTGTACAGCTGCGCAGCTCATGAGCGTGAAATCCACTTCTAAGATCGGTGTGCTGACACTAATCATTCTGTACAGTCAGACGTGTGTGAATGACCGCAATACATGTACAACGTACAGACTGTGTGCAGGACCTACGAGCCACCGACACGGGGGTGTACGAGTGTCGCGAGGACTTTGGTGGAAAGAAGGCGCTGACCGTGGCCTTCTTCGCTCTCACTGTCACCTCCACCATGCCCACTCTCCTCCCCCGCCAGACGGAGCCACTGACCCTGGACTGTCACAGTCAGGACATGGCGCGCGCGCTGCTCTCTGTTGACCTCACAATACGATCAAATATCGCCTTTTACTTTGGCTGCAGGGTCCCTTGTGACCTCACTAACAAGAAGCCACGTACCACGCGTCAGTGGTTCCACAACGATGCGAAGACCTCCCTCCTGCCCGCAGACAGTCTCGCCACCGAAGCGAAAGCGGACACCCTGACGTCATCAACCCGGGCTATGTCGGGTGTGTGGCGGTGCGTGGTGACCCACGTTGAGAGCAACAGACAGTGGAACACCAGCTGGTACAGAGTCTTCGTCAAGGACCCGGCCGCCACCGCCGCCGCCGCCGCCCAAGGCGCATCCAGCGCACTCACCAAACCTTGGCTCGTGGCGCTGGTGAGTACTTGTGGTTCCCTGGAAAGCAGGGCCGAAGTGCACGAAGCGAAAAGTGGGCGCCACCCAAACGGGTGAGAACAAACCGCAGGGTTTGATGGGTTGAAATCACAACGAATCTCAATTTCAACCAGAGCCTATCTGTTGTCACGCCTGACCACCCGGTTGGTATAATGGTAACTGCTAAATTCATGATTCTACTGTAGTCTCAGATTATTGCCATGTTCCTTTGCGTTTAACAAAAATCACTTCCCTTTTTGTCTCACCTGAGTAATGGGTGAGTCTTACTTAGTATTCATCCGTGTCCGGCCGTCCGGCCGTGGACCAAAAACTTAACGTTGAGATTATCTCGGATGTTTTTCAAGCTAGACCTCTGAAACTTTGCACATTTTTAGGGTTTGATGATCTGACGAAGTGACCCAAGTTTGGTTAACCCTCGTTAAATGTTGGGGTCACAGCCGGGTCATGTTGATTTCATAAAAAAAAGTTAACGTTGTTGTTATCTCGGATGTTTTTTCGAAGCTAGAGCTTGTTGTGTTGAGTGTCAGACCGTTGTGTGTGGAGGTGGGGGCGGTGGTGCTGGCGGCGTGTATCGGTGTGGCGACCCTGGTGGCTCACAAGTCGGGCGAGAACCTGGAGGAACGTTGGGGGGTCATGGAGACACGCATGATGCGCAAGGCGTCACGAATCGGTAGCGTCGACACAGGGGTACGTCTCACTGTCAAGCCTCACATTAACTGGGCGAAGTTTACTACGCGAAGCTGGCCGTATTGAGCGTTGGTACTGAATTTTCAGTAGAAAGACTTCGCGAAGTCTTAGCGAAGTCGACTTCTGGCTCAATTAACGACCGCCACCCTTCCTCTCCGTTTGCCCTACTGAGCGTTTTGCCTCAATCCGTCGGCCGAAAAAAAACCCACATAACACGGCATACGCAATGGGTTAGGGGGAGATCATTAGAAAGGGACTGAAAGAGAGGAACAATCAAATAACCGGGAATAATTTGACAGTGCACCCTGTTACACCCGGAAATCGGGTCTTAAAAAGGAGGGAGTCTGAAAATGGTGGTAAATTTACGAACAGAAAATCTGAGAAAACAGAGTTTACGAACAGAAAATCTGAGAAAACAGAGTTTACGAACAGAAAATCTGAGAAAACAGAGTCTTTAAAGGGAGGGAGTCTTTGATTTGTTTAGTCAAGTCATTGACTTGTGCTGTTGTTTGTTTCTTGGTGTGTTGGTTTTTGTCTTGGTTTCTTTGTTTACTAGCCATATACTCAACTTGTGCTGTTTGTTTCTTTCTTGCTTCTGTTTGTTTCTTTGTTAGTCAAGGCATCCCATTGTGTTGTTGTTTGTTTCTTTGTTGGTCAAGGCATCCCATTGTGTTGTTTGTTTCTTTGTTAGTCAAGGCATCCCATTGTGTGGTTGTTTGTTTCTTTGTTGGTCAAGGCATCCCATTGTGTTGTTGTTTGTTTCTTTGTTAGTCAAGGCATCCCATTGTGTTGTTGTTTGTTTGTTTGTTAGTCAAGGCATCCCATTGTGTTGTTTGTTTCTTTGTTAGTCAAGGCATCCCATTGTGTGGTTGTTTGTTTCTTTGTTAGTCAAGGCATCCCATTGTGTTGTTTGTTTCTTTGTTAGTCAAGGCATCCCATTGTGTTGTCTGTTTCTTTGTTAGTCAATGCATCCCATTGTGTGGTTGTTTGTTTCTTTGTTGGTCAAGGCATCCCATTGTGTTGTTGTTTGTTTCTTTGTTGGTCAAGGCATCCCATTGTGTTGTTTGTTTCTTTGTTAGTCAAGGCATCCCATTGTGTGGTTGTTTGTTTCTTTGTTAGTCAAGGCATCCCATTGTGTTGTTTGTTTCTTTGTTAGTCAAGGCATCCCATTGTGGTTTTTTTTCTTTGTTAGTCAAGGCATCCAATTGTGTTGTTTGTTTTTTGATGTGCCTGTCGGTCTCTTTCTTTGTGTATTTCTTTGATAATCAAGTCACCCACTCCCCCATGCTGTTGTCTACAGATTTCGGTTTCGGTAAGCAAGAAAAAACTCGACAACAATGACGATGACAATTTGTGGGAATCTTTGTTGTCACAAACTGACGACACCAGAACCCCCTCACAATCTCCTTCAAGGTACGTCACGGTTACAAGATGTCACATTTCGGGAAAGGAAGGTTTTTGATGAAGACCGTACTACATGTATTACCGCTCAGGGTCGGACCTAAGTTGGATGGCTAATTGCCCCCTGGACAACTGCCCCCCGGACAATTGCCCCCTGGGACAATTGCCCCCCGTCATGGGAGGACAATTGCCCCCCGTTTAACCGCCCCGCCCCCTTCTCTTTCTGACAACTTTCATGCACAAAGGCAAAGAAATGAGTACGCACACAGCATACACTCACGGACGCATGCGTAATTGAAGCTGTTATTTTTCTGCCTTCTTGTTCTTCTCTTTCCTTTGCCATAATACAGGTTGGACAACTATGACGATGACAGTTTGAGGGAACCTTTGTTGTCACAAACTGACGACACCAGAACCCCATCACGATCTCCTTCAAGGTACGTCACGGTTACAAGCTGTTACATTTCGGGAAAGGAAGGTTTTTGATGAAGACCGTACTACATGTATTACCGCTCAGGGTCGGACCTAAGTTGGATGGCTAATTGCCCCCTGGACAACTGCCCCCCGGACAATTGCCCCCTAGGACAATTGCCCCCCGTCATGGGAGGACAATTGCCCACAGGACAATTGCCCCCCGTTTAACCGCCCCCGCCCCCTTCTCTTTCTGACAACTTTCATGCACAAAGGCAGAGAAATGAGTACGCACCCAGCATACACTCACGGACGCATGCGTAATTGAAGCTGTTATTTTTTTGCCTTCTTGTTCTTCTTTTTCCTTTGCCATAATACAGGTTGAACAACTATGACGATGACAGTTTGAGGGAACCTTTGTGGTCACAAACTGACGACACCAGAACCCCATCACGATCTCCTTCAAGGTACGTCACGGTTACAAGCTGCAAGATGTTACATTTCGGGAAAGGAAGGTTTTTGATAAAGACCGTACTACATGTATTACCGCTCAGGGTCGGACCTAAGTTGGATGGCTAATTGCCCCCTGGACAACTGCTCCCTGGACAACTGCCCCCCGACAACTGCCCCCCGGACAATTGCCCCCCTAGCACAATTGCCCCCCGTCATGGGAGGACAATTGCCCACCGGACAATTGCCCCCCGTTTAACCGCCCCCGCCCCCTTCTCTTTCTAACAACTTTCATGCACAAAGGCAGAGAAATGAGTACGCACACAGCATACACTCACGGACACATGCGTACTTGAAGCTGTTATTTTTTTGCCTTCTTGTTCTTCCCTTTTCTTTGCCATAATACAGGTTGGACAACTATGACGATGACAGTTTGAGGGAACCTTTGTGGTCACAAACTGACGACACCAGAACCCCATCACGATCTTCTTCAAGGTACGTCACGGTTACATGACGTCACATTTTGGGAAAGGAAGGTTTTTGATGAAGACCGTACTACATGTATTACCGCTCAGGGCCGGACCTAAGTTGGATGGCTAATTGCCCCCTGGACAACTGCTCCCTGGACAACTGCCCCCCGACAACTGCCCCCCGACAACTGCCCCCCGGACAATTGCCCCCTAGGACAATTGCCCCCCGTCATGGGAGGACAATTGCCCCCCGTTCAACCGCCCCCGCCCCCTTCTCTTTTTTTTTTAATTTTTTTTTTAATTTTAAACAATTTTATTCAAATAAATAACAACAATTAACAATATCTCATACAATGAATTAAATACAACTTATCGAGTACAACAAGCTAACTTTTTTAACGTTTTGTTCTTCGAACACTCACACAAAAATGCTTCTTATCTGTAACTGCCTATTAAAAATACTTTTCAACGGTAAAAACGAATTTGTTTTTTTATATATATACTAACGCACATCTTTCCGATTAAGATAATGTGGTTCAATTTATACATAACTATTTGCCTTTTTCACCATTCCCCTTCTCTTTCTGACAACTTTCATGCACAAAGGCAGAGAAATGAGTACGCACACAGCATACACTCACGGACGCATGCGTAATTGAAGCTGTTATTTTTACATTTAGTCAAGTTTTGCCGATTCCGCGTAATGGGCAACATTTTTGCCCATTTCGCGTAATCGGCAAAACGTTGCCCAATACGTTAAATCGGCAGCGTTTTGCCGAAATCGCGTAAAGGCTTCTAAAATTTACAGCCACTTTTTGGTTTTAAAGTTCTCAAATGCCTGGTATATCATCAGACTTAGACAACTAGATACTCTAATGGATAGATATCGCAATAATCGATAAGTTATGGCAAGTTATTGCAGAAAGTGTAGTTTTCGTGCATTTCCGGAGTTATGCTCGACACAGACCAAAATAGACCATACAAAACATAGTAGAGAGGTAAAGCAATGTTAATGCAATGTTCTGGTGACACAAAAAGTAACAGACTGGCTGTCGCTTTTGCGAAATGGGCAAATTTTAGAAGCCTTTCCGCATTTTCGACAAAACGCTGCCGATTTCACGTAATGGGCAGCGTTTTGCCGATTACGCGAAATGGACAAAAATGTTGCCAATTCCGCGACGTAATTTTATCCCCTCCTCCCCCCACCCTCAAAAAAAAAGGCGAACCTTTGAACAGTGTGCACAAATCGTAGATAAAGGAGGCCGACTGTCTTAAAACAAATTTAAACAAGAAATTCCTCCGAGGTAGGAAAAACACCCCCGTCCTTACCATTCTCACTGCCACCAACTGAGAAGGTTATTTCCCTTTGACCATTAATATGTCCCTCTATAAGTCCTTGTAGAATCTTAATCCACCAATAACTTCCTAACCGTGTGTTTGACTGGTCCCAATTTTTGTAAGGACCGTCTCAGGAATGTATAGAACCTGTTCACCAAGTTTGGTGACGATCGGTCCGTTCATTCTTGAGATCTATATGCGAACACAAACAAACAAACAAACACATTGACCGAATCCTATACACACCCCTATACCGGGGGTGTAAAAACAAAAAACCGGGGCGGGCGTTTGCTAGGTAGTGACCCCTCTGCACAATATTGGCCGAAAGTAGGGGGTGGGCGTTTGCTAGATACTGGGCGTTTGCTAGGGATTTTACGGTAAATATATATATATGTATAAATTTCTAAATTCTTTCTTTTATAAATTTAGTTTCCACACTTTGACCTTAAATCAAAGAGTTTCCCTTCACAGATGTCCTCTTGGGATTGTCAGATGAGGGTAGTCTCCCATGCCAACAGAAGCTACCACTCAGAGAGTGGTTTGATTCTTGGTTGGATACCATGGGTTGACAACTTTCGCCATATCTACCATCAGACCACTGATGAGACACAATAGTGTCGAAACACGTGTCTGGTCACGGTAGTAAAACAACCTCCTCTGGACTAGTTTCCTCTGTTGATACTCTCTCCCCTCGGGATAGCAGATTCTCTTTGGAAACTCGGTCCCGTCCGAGGAGGATCTGATTTCCTCTCTTAATCTTTTGCTCTGCTAAGAGATTTTAACAAATCTCAGTAGAAAGTCTCTTCTGACTTTCAATTGTTTCTTTCAAAACATCTGATGTTTTTACATATATATATGAATATATATATTTTTTTTACCCTTGTACATGGTCAGGCCAGAGGGGGGGGGGGGGGCGGGGGGTGTCCGGGCACCAGGAAACCCCCTAGATCCGGCCCTGACCGCTTATGTGCACACGATTGCTAAGATTTCTCTCTGAATTATACCGAGGAGATCGACAGAGACAAAAATCCTAATGTTGATTGGTTTTGGGCTCCATGAATCTGTCTGTCCGTCCTGGAAAAAACACCTTGACGTTGAAATTGTCAAGAGGCTTTTGAAACAAGAACTTTGAAACTTAATGCACTTCTATGGTTTGATGACCTCTCAACGTGACCCACGTCTGGTTGACCCTCGACAAATTTCGAGGTCACAGTGGGGTCAATTTTGGGTCAGTAAAACTTAACGTTGACGTTTTCTCAGGTGTTTTTGAAGCTAGAGCTTTGGCCCCATCTGGTTGACCCATGTCAAATTTCACGATCACAGGGGCGTCGTGTTCGGGTCATAACATGAAAAATATTATCAACATCTTTGATGTTATGAAGCCAGAGAATTGCAATAGACGTTGTCCGGAAATAACTCTGTCAGGATTTTTAAGCGGTGTCGTAGAGTAAGCACTGACACACACATAACCCAATGAAAACACTTATCACAACAACAATAAGCAACTGAGCAGAGTACACACAATCAACTCAAACACAGGACAAAGATAAGACAACTCCAACAAGCAGGCTTTATAAAAGTCCAAAGCTTGCGGTACGTAGAATAATCAAAACAATCTTTTACGGGAACAAGTTTTCTTTTCAAAACAAGACGAAGCAAGTTCCACGCTTCCGATCGGCTTTAATCTTCGATCGGGGCGAAGAACTAACTCTGATGTTTATAATGTTATGCAGCGTGCGCTCAATAGGATACCCTTTTCTTTCGAAAATGTGCACACCGGATCGGAGCCATGCTTCGCATTGCTCGCTAATCACTGGAAGTGTTCGCTAAGAACACGTGTTTTCCTAAACTCACGTGACCTCACCGGTCAACTCCACGTAACCACAATCAAAACACGTTGTAACTGTAAGCGATCACTACGGGCCAGCAATAATTGCCGCAACAAATCGTTCACTCCGATTTTCGAAAGAAAGTGGTATCATCATATTGAGCGCACGCTGCGTAACGTACACATCAGAGTTACTTGCTCGTCCCAATCGCAGAATAATGTAACCCACTCGGAAGCGTGGAACTTGCGTCGCCTCGTTTTGAAAAGTTTGACACCGTAAAAGGGGATGTTACTCTACCAGACCTGACGGACTTATTTCCGAACATCGTCTTTTTCGCACACATCTAGGATTTGATGACCTGGCGACATGACCCAGGCGTGGTCGACACTCATCAAATATCATGGTCAGCAGTAGATACAAATCCTTTTCCTTAAAGTCTTCGGAACTAGAGCAGCAATTAAATGATTTCATTTTGTTCATGGCAATGGTGAGTCATATATGAGCTTATGTTTAAAAGAAAAATCAGTTGTGCTTTTCAAACGAACTATTCGAACAAGAAATGTAAACTTATATTATGTGTACAACTCGTATCTGCGCTATATTGGTTCTCTGCACTGTTTCAGGTCTCTGACTGAGGAAGACCTGTTCTTTCCTGAACAGTGATGTTATTTTTAGAGCCCCATTATATTTTCAAGTTCTAAAGGGAAGACATGTCGGACTATGAAACACAAGGAAGTGGTGTCAGTTGTCCGAGCGCGCGCGCACATGCACATGCGCACACACACACACACACACACACACATACACACACACACACACACACACGCGCGCGCACGCATACACACACCCACACTCACCCACACACATACACTCACAAACACACACGCACGCACACACACTATCTTTTATAGGGAGCATCTATACTGCTCATTGATGCATGAACGAAATAAAACACATACACAGAAACTCAACACCAAACCAATAACAAAGCACATTGTGTGTCCTGGTTTGTTGTCCAGTTGGTTCTATCACATTAGATTTTTTCATTTTCCCCCCGTTCCCTGTTGTTGATTTTAGAATTAAGTCTAAGGGCACGGTCACACAGCGCTGCGTCCTTTCCACGATCACGTCGATCTGAAAAAGTGATCAAATCGGGGCATATCGCCGTCAAAATCCAGCACATGGCACTAATACCCTAGTCACATAATATAGACGCCGCTTCTGCTACGACGGAAAAGTGTCCGAGAGCGTGGCCAATCGTGGGCCAAACGTGGCAGGATCTCCATGAGCGTGGTTTGGTCGGGGTGGGATCTGCTAGGTCGGGAAGCTTGCACGCTCTCCCCACGCTTATGTTGAACTGCACAAAACAAGCGTAGTCGTGTACAGTCGTGATGTAGTTTTTTTTATTCGCCATGTGCTGGATTTTGACGGCGAGCCCCGACTTGATAACTTTTTCAGATCGGAGTGATCGGCATGGTCGTCGTAAAAACGTAGAGCTGTGTGACGGGGGCCATAACAAAAACTACATCACGACTGTACTGCGCCCAGACCCGGCTACGCTTGTTTTGTGCAGTTCAAAATAAGCGTAGGGTGAGCGGACAGCTTCGCGACCTAGCAAATCCCACCCGACCAAACCACCCTCATGGAGATCCTCCCACGTTTGGCCCGCGATTGGCCACGCTCTCCGACAATTTTACAACGGAGTAGAAGCGGCGTCTCTGTGTATAAGTGAGTTCGAAAGATCCTTTAACCGAAAATGAACAAACTTGCATCATTTTTACAGTTAGTCTGTTTTATGCTTATGTAGCAGGGTGGAGAATCAAGATCATTGTCTGTCCGATGTCTTGTTCATCTCTTTCAGTCTTTAACTGAATTATCTCCCTTGACCCATGTACGCGTACTCAGTGTCTGTTTTTGTGTACCCCCCGCGGGTTTGGGGGAAGAATTTACCCGATGCTCCCCAGCATGTCGCAAGAGGCGACTAACGGATTCTGTTTCTCCTTTTACCCTTGTTAAATGTTTCTTGTATAGAATATAGTCATTTTTTTGTAAAGATTTTAGTCAAGCAGTATGTAAGAAATGTTAAGTCCTTTGTACTGGAAACTTGCATTCTCCCAGTAAGGTAATATATTGTACTACGTTGCAAGCCCCTGGAGCAAATTTTTGATTAGTGCTTTTGTGAACAAGAAACAATTGACAAGTGGCTCTATCCCATCTTCCCCCTTTCCCCGTCGCGATGGTTGAAAACGACGTTTAACGCCAAATAAAGAAAGAAAATGTTTTTGTGTTACTCTCTCTCCTTCGTAGTTCAGGTTTACTGCTGAATGTGTGTTATTGTTACGATGTATTGTTATGCATGGTGCATTTGCACTTGTTATGTCATGTACTTACTAAGTTTTCTTTTCTTTTTCATGTGTCAGCAGACACTGCCTTCTGGTATATACGTTAAATAAAAGACATATTCTGCAACCCCTGTCTTGGCGTCTCAGTTGAATGCTTCCTATCTGGGCACCTCTTCCACTCCCCCCTCTCACACTTATGAACTTGTTTGTTTGTTTGTTTGTTTGTTTAACGCCCAGCCGACCACGAAGGGCCATATCAGGGCGGTGCTGCTTTGACATATAACGTGCGCCACACACAAGACAGAAGTCGCAGCACAGGCTTCATGTCTCACCCAGTCACATTATTCTGACACCGGACCAACCAGTCCTAGCACTAACCCAATAATGCCAGACGCCAGGCGGAGCAGCCACTAGATTGCCAATTTTAAACGCCTTACCACTAGGCCAACCGTGCCGGTACTTATCAACTAACTTCCTAAGTAGTAATAACACACACAGACACACACTTTGCTGTAATCACTGTGTTAACATGCAATGACGAAGGCAGTAATAATAACACCAAGTAGACATAACCAAGCTAAGGAAAGGTCACTCTCGCGTAAAATCGGTAGTCCCCAAAACAGGGGCACAAAATAATGCGCTTTCACCTTGTGCAGTTAGGCAGTTCGAAAGTGTCTTTTGCGTTGTTTTTGGTGTTAAAAAATGACCTACGATTAAAGAACAGACATCGGCCTCGAGGTGCACCTCAATTTTGAAGAATTCGTAGCCTTATTTTGATGAATATCTTCACTTAAAAAAATACTCGCTCATCAAGACTTGAAAAATATTGTTTCCCCTGCTGAAAATACGAATTTTTGGTAGTTCTATCGTTCATCTTACCGTTCTGATCACTTACATTAGCACCGGAGTGTGCGGAAGATTCCAAAATGCAGATGAAACGCAGCAACCTCGCTTCTTCGCAGCTATTTTGAACGATCTCAGTTAGTAACTATTTTTCGATCAAATGCTTACGTAAACTCATGCCGTCAAAAGATGTTCGAGTTTGTTTTCGCAACAATGTTCATGAAGTGAATTTACAAACAAAAAAACCACTGTAATCCGGATAATGTCTTAATTCGCTGAATAACAATGGCACGGTGTGCCAACTGATTCCGTTCATACATCGGATGTTTCCGTTCGTACGCAGGATGTTTCCGTTCATACAGCCACATTTTCGGAACTTGCTTGGGGAAAAAACGTGGCGGTAAGTAGTGATATTGCAAGAATTAGGTAGCTAATTGGTTGGGCTATGTGTACGATAAGTACCAAGGTGCTAGTTATCCTCATGATAAAAAAATGTCAATCAATTTAATAGAAAAATGAGGGTGTGACAGTGCCGCCTCAACTTTTACAAAACGCCGGATATGACGTCATCAAAGAAATGTGTCGAAAAAATGAACAAAAATGTCTGGGGATATCATTCCCAGGAACTCTCGTGTAAAGTTTCATGACGATCGGTCAAGTAGTTTACTCTAAATCGCTCTACACACACAGACAGACACACACAGACAGACACACACACACACACACACACATATTATATATCTATCATAATATTAGTCAACACTTGACTAAATGTAAAAATTATCGCATTGTATTCTTCATCTTCTCCTGCATTAAAAAGATATATAGATATATGTCATGTTAACTAAAAAAAATGTGCTCAGAATGGAAAAAAAATAGGTTCAGTAAGTAAGTACTACGGTCGCATGGATCGCGGAGCTGAGACGAGCGTGACCCGCCTCGGTCTTCGGGTTAGCCGAGACTATATGTGTAGTTTGATAACGACTGACTACATTTTTGAACATCGCTTCACGCGACTTGTTGTAGTTTCGCCTAGCTGTCTGAATGTAAGTTTTAGACGGCCTCTGACAGATATAGCTAAAAGACAGGAAAGCCAGTGTTCAATCAACACTCATTAAGTTTTGACCCTTCCCTTCCAACTTCAAGAATAAGTACAATAGGACTTTTGATGACGGAATGTATGCATATATGTATGCATCTGTGTATCTCCACAGTTTTTGGGCGGGGGGGGGGGGGGGGGGGGGGGGGGGTGTCATTCTGCGCTAGCCGTTCTAACTTCCTAGGGCGTGATAACGCAACCGGTTGAATTCACTGAACTAGGGGAAGGGCTCCTAATATGGACCGGCTCCTAATATGGACCACCTCCTGTTCTGACAAACTAACGGCGCTAGAGCGCTCAAAACAATTTCATTCGCTGTATTCACCCTCTCTGGATAACTTGCACATGTCAAAACAGTTGCAGAAACACAAACCTCAAAACCGTTAGGCTTTTTCTATTTTTTTCACTTTTGGCAGGGTTCACTCTAAATTCGCCGCCTAAAACGGACTCGTTTCTGTCCACAGCTAAAGCTTTCATTACACACAAATTGCTATATATGACAGCTAAGACCGTATTTGTTTCATTTTAGCAGTGTTGACCCCGAGTTTCTACTGCAAACAAAAAATAATAGCAAAATCTCAAAGTATGTGTGAGTCCCCTAATATGGACCACCTTCAACAAATCGAAGAAAATAAAAGCTAAAGGCTATTTTCATTAATTCATTAAGAAGCTTGCTGGACATAACCTATAACTAGCCCTCAAGATTTCAAAAAAATATAACAAATAGTCTTTTTTTCGTGGAAGTTGATAATTTCACTTATTTTCACTCTGTTTTTGATAAGCTTCTTTAGTTTCCTGGTGTGCTTCAAATAATGCTCTCATCAACCCGAAACAGATAAATCTAAAGCATATTTTAATTAGTCTGACTTGCACACTAAGTTGTATCATGTTATTTTGAAGTATAGGGGGCTTTTTACAGTGATTCGTGAAGGCCGCTTCACTGGTCCATATTAGGCGCCCAGGCTCCTAATATGGACCATTTGTGATTTTTTTCTGTATTTAATTTTTACTGAATGTCTATCAAAGCTATTTCACTCTCATTAGGCCTAACGGTTATCATAAGAGAGAAGGACTACCAAACACAAAATGAAACTTCTTCGCAAGAAAACAAGCTAGTTATCAGCATGAAACAAAAAGTGGTCCATATTAGGAGCCCTTCCCCTACATCATCCTACTTGCGTTCAGCAGCCTTGGGGCAACAGTTTGTTTTTATGCGCTCTGATACTGTGACGTGTTGGGAAAAAAACATAATTCCCCTTCCGATTTCCTGGTTGGTGAGCAGAGACGGAGAATAATTATTTGAAGTGGAACCTCCCTTCCGAGACCGGCAAAAAGCTGACTGAGAAATTCAGGTCTAAAAAAGGAGTGTTAACATTTGGGACAGAGGAAAATATCCGTAAATAAGCCTACATAAATTATGCGCAGTCTTTTTGTTAATCTTTAAACAAAAATCTGAGTCATTGTAAGCAATGTGGGTCACAAACCAGGACACGTAGCCGACGCAGAAACGAAAACATGACCGCAAAAAAATAAAAATCACTGGTAAACTGGTAAACAGAAAAGCAACTGAACAAAAAAGGGGAACATAGAAAAAGGTAAGGAGGCTTGGAGAAATAAGATATCCCAGTGTCTCAGAGGGACATTCGCACACTGACACACACAGGCATGCGCGTGCGTACGCATGCACACACACACGCACACACACACACATGTACACACACACACACACACGCCCTCACGTCCGCAAACATGCTCTCCCTCTCTCTCTCTTTCTCTCTCTCTCTTTCTCTCTTTCTCTCTCTCTCTTTCTCTCTCTCTCTTTCTCTCTCTCTTTCTCTCTCTCTCTTTTTCTCTTTCTCTCTCTCTCCCTCTCTCTCTCTCCCTTTTTCTATCTCTCCCTTTCTCTCTCTCTCTCTCTCTCTCTCTCTCTCTCTCTCTCTCTCTCTCTCTCTCTCTCTCTCTCTCTCTCTCCCTCTCTGTGTTTTCAAAGCACACACTAACATTCACACTGACGCATGCATTCAAGCACAAGAGAATAGATGCTTCGACTAAGATAGCAACAACCAAAACAGTACAACACACACACACACACACGTACGTACGCACGCTACCCCCCCCCCCCCCCCAGGTACATACATTGCCTATACATACACACATACACACACGCGTGCGCGCAGGATGACCGCGTCCACACGCACGTATAACAACAGACCTACGTAAAACAGGCTTGCCCTTATATCCGCAAGGCACACATTAGCAACCTAGCTCAGCGTTTATTTACAACGGAAATGTTTACGAAGACCGGAAAAAGGGTTCGCGATCACAACTTAACCTGGTATTCGAATAATACGTCTTTCCCTTTTTCATTGGCGTCATTCAGTAGCGACGTATCAAATAATTGTGGAGGGAAGCACTCAGGCCTACAATGACGGGCTAGTCTTCTGTTCCCTTGAGCTATTCATCATTAATTCAATTTGATGAAATTATTCTGAATTCTTCTCGGTGCCCCTCAGACATATTTTCCCGACAACGTAGCAAGTATTAAAGGTGGTCGTCTACATTTTTGCTTTTTTTCAATAATCTTATGGTTAGATTTCGATACAAAATTATGTCAAATGATGAATGAACCATGGGGAAAAAAATTATAGAAAAAAAAAATATATGTAAAAAAAGATTTTATTTTCGTGGGTAGCGTGACTCACGCTTCCAATATTTTGTTTTCTGTTTGCTGAGGACATGTGCTTTGCCTAAAAATACTGACCAATCAAATTCATGTCACTATGCTTATAGCCACGCCCAAACAAGTGCAGCAACAGTTTGACACTGGAGCGCTGTCAACGCTTTTTTATAAACGCACGAAATGCACGGGATTTGAGAGGAGTTTTGCGCTTGGCATTTTCCAAATAAGGATATCCTACTATGAGTACGACGCTGGAATACTACAATGAATTTTCAAACGGCTACACTGGCTTTGTCTTTCCTGATCGAAAGGGGGTGTATTGTTGATATTTGTAGATAATAGACTCTGCATTTTAATGGTCAAATGGCGATTTTGGTATAAAAATGTAGACAAGGACCTTTAAATGGGAGAGACAAACAAACAAACAGACAAACATACAAACAAACAAACAAAAACAGACGGACTGCTAACGTTCCAAAAACCAGAATAAAAAAAAAGAACGTTTAGTTATTGGAACATTAATTTTGTGTACGTTACCACATGGAGCAGGAATACCCGCCTCACACTAAGATAGGCCTACCACCAAACACTTACTGGTGTAACACGAAATTTTTACTCCACGAAAAATTTACTCCGGAGTAAATATTTCGTACGAAATTCTTACTCCGAGTACACTTTTCGTACGAGAAAAGAACTCCCCAAAGCACGAAAAATTTACTCCCTCCACGAAATTTTTACTCCCCATTTTTTTTACTTCCAGTAAAAATCTCGTACGCAAAAATGGGATGCGGGCGAAGGGATAATGCCAATAAGTGATCTTGCGCACACGAATGTCGCGCTACCCTCCTTCCACCCCTTCCACCACCTAACAGGGGACAAGGGAGTAAAAATTTCGTACACCTGGCATGGGAAGTTAAATTGCTTGTGCTGGGGTGAAGTAATTTATTCGTCAGGGGAGTAACATTTTTGTACGAAATGTTTACTCGGAACTCACCTGTCTTGGGGAGTCATTTTCTCGTGTAATGGGGGAGTGCTTTTTTCGTAAAGGGAGTAACTTTTTTGTACGAAATGTTTACTCCGGAGTAAAAATCTCGTGGGAGTAATTTTCTCGTGTTACACCGGCACCCATTTACATACGACGACCCAAAAAGAGGACAACACCACCCGTGTAGACACCATTAAATACACTTGCGCGCGAAGATGAACGATGCTCGAACACAACCAAATATCTACATACTTACACACGAACGTGTACGATGAAAAGAAAAACAAATCTCCCGCTCAGTCACAACCAAATACCTATACCCACTTAATTATACACGTCGAAGCGTAAAATGGCAACAACAAAATAAAAAACAAACAAAAAAACATTGTTCAGAAGTTTGGAAAAAAAAGGAGACACAATTAAAACAATACTTAAAATAGAAGAAAACAAAATCTTCCCGACGGGCTGTCGAACCGTGGTCGCTTCGGCGGGAGTTCAAACCGTTGCATCACGATAAGGGGCTCCGCTCACGTATATGTAACTTCATCAGGACCGACGACGCACTGCAGATTATCCCAGCCCGCTACACGTTGCGTGAAAGGAAAACAGGCCAAGTACCCGTCATAATCCCTATCGCGGCATAAATAATAGGCCGTGCGTCGTCTATGCCGCTGAAACTGCGCAGGTCAGTATATTCTGCCCATAACGAATGTGTAGCACGAGCACAATTCACGGATGATAATGACACGCAGCGCCGGAATGTGGGATCTTGATCAAGCTTCGATTGCAATCTTTCGCGGTTGATTTCTGCTGTTTATGCTGAACATATCGTGGCCTAAATGTTACCATTACCCTACCACGAAGGGCGTGAACACACATACAAAGTTTGGGGAAGATTCGTTCAGAAATGGCCGTTTGTACAAAGCGTTGACTTAAAGTGACGCACACAGACAGACTCGATGTACTTGTGAATGACCTCAGTGCTTTGTCAAAAATCAAACGTTCCTATAGCTAACCTTTCTTTTGTTTAAAAAAAACCAAACAAAAAAAACAACAACCTTCAACAACAACAACAAACAGACAGAGAGACATGAAAAACAAACAAACAAACAAACAAACAAACAAACAAACAAACAAACTAAAACTGACTGATAGACTGCAAACGTTCACAATTTCAGAATTAAAAATAAAGAATGGTAGGCTATTGGAACGTGACAAAACATAAAAATAAAGAATGGTAGGCTATTGGAACGTGACAAAACATAAAAATAAAGAATGGTAGGCTATTGGAACGTGACAAAACATAAAAATAAAGAATGGTAGGCTATTGGAACGTGACAAAACATAAAAATAAAGAATGGTAGGCTATTGGAACGTGACAAAACATAAAAATAAAGAATGGTAGGCTATTGGAACGTGACAAAACATAAAAATAAAGAATGGTAGGCGATTGGAACGTGACAAAACAAACACGTTACATTTGCAGAACGTCGACCCAGTGGTCCTTTAAAAGTAGACAGACAGAAAAACACTTATGGTTCAAATAATGAACTTATCTCAAAGTCTTTGATGAATCTTGCATGCAAGATGCCGGTGAGGTGATGATCACTGACGAACGCAGACCAACAGACAGATCTACACTCGGTGTAATTGTGAATGTGGGGTTTTTTTTGTCAAAAGAAAAACGTCCCAATAACTAACTTTTCTTGTTTTGTGTCTGTGTGTGTTTTAAACAACACCAACAAAACAAACCAGCAGACAGAGCGACATACTTACTTACTTACTTAGGCCCTTTGCTCCCAGCGGAGCATAGGCCATTGACGACATTTCTCCATCGCACCCTGTTCTGGGCTGTTCTCTCCGCTTCTGCCCAGCTGTTGCCTTGCCTCTTCAGTTCTGCCTCTGTGTCCCGCCTCCAGCTGTTTCTTGGCCTCCCTCTCTTTCTTTTCCCGAATGACCAAGGTGACACATCAGAAGATTCAGACTTTCATTAACACCTGTCTGAGGGCGCATCTTCAAGATCAGATGGACAGACAAGATCTGCAACGAAGAGCTGTGGCAAAGACAGAGCGACATGAAACACAGAAAATCAAGCAAAATGCACCTTACATTACAAGCGATGATTTTGAAATAAGTTTATGATCTATACCATAAATATTTGTCTGTGTGTCTACTTCAAAGACCACGGGGTCGACGTACTGTAAATGAAACGTTTTGTTTTGTCAATAATTCAACGTGCCAATAACCTACCATTCTTGTTTTTTAAAACAAACAAACAAACAAACAATTAACTTATTTAAAAAAATAAATAAATAAATAAAAAAAACAAGTCGCTTAAGGCGGAAATTACCACATTTAGTCAAGCTGTGAAACTCACAGAATGAAATTGAACGTAGTCCGCCGCTATATTTGGATATTTTTGTTACAATTTTCAGATTTTTAATGACCAAAGTCATTAATTAATTTTTAAGCCACCAAGCTGAAATGCAATACCGAAGTCCGGCCTTCGTCGAAGATTGCTTGGCCAAAATTTCAATCAATTTGATTGAAAAATGAGGGTGTGACAGTGCCGCCTCAACTTTTACAAAAAGCCGGATATGACGTCATCAAAGATATTTATATGTTTTTGGAATCAGAAAATGATGAAGAATAAGATAAACGTAAAGTTGGATCGTTTTATAAAACAATTATTTTTTTAACAATTTTCAGATATTTAATGACCAAAGTCATTAATTAATTTTTAAGCCACCAAGCTGAAATGCAATACCGAAGTCCGGCCTTCGTCGAAGATTGCTTGGCCAAAATGTCAATCAATTTGATTAAAAAATGAGGGTGTGACAGTGCCGCCTCAACTTTTACAAAAAGCCGGATATGACGTCATCAAAGACATTTATCGAAAAAAAGAAAAAAACATCCGGGAATATCATTCCCAGGAATTCTCATGTCAAATTTCATAAAGATCGGTCCAGTAGTTTACTCTGAATCGCTCTACACACACACACGCACACACACACATGCACACACACACACACACACACACACACACACACACACACACACACACACACACACACATACACACATACACCATGACCCTCGTCTCGATTCCTCCTCTATGTTAAAACATTTAGTCAAAACTTGACAAAATGTAAACAGGTCGCGTAAGGCGAAATTACTACATTTAGTCAAGCTGTGGAACTCACAGAATGAAATTGAACGTAGTCCGCCGCTAGTGCAAAAGGCAGTGAAAGTGACGAGCCTGTTTGGCGCGGTAGCGGTTGCGCTGTGCTTCATAGCACGCTTTACTGTACCTCTCTTCGTTTTAACTTTCTGAGCGTGTTTTTAATCCAAACATATCATATCTATATGTTTTTGGAATCAGGAACCGACAAGGAATAAGATGAAAGTGTTTTTAAATTGATTTCAAAAATTTAATTTTGATCATAATTTTTAATTTTTTTAATTTTCAGAGCTTGTTTTTAATCCAAATATAACATATTTATATGTTTTTGGAATCAGAAAATGATGAAGAATAAGATAAACGTAAATTTGGATCGTTTTATAAAAAAAATATTTTTTTTACAATTTTCAGATTTTTAATGACCAAAATCATTAATTAGATTTTAAGCCACCAAGCTGAAATGCAATACCGAAGTCCGGCCTTCGTCGAAGATTGCTTGGCCAAAATTTCAATCAATTTGATTGAAAAATGAGGGTGTGACAGTGCCGGCTCAACTTTTACAAAAAGCCGGATATGACGTCATCAAAGACATTTATCGAAAAAAAGAAAAAAAATTCCGAGGATATCATACCCAGAAACTCTCATGTCAAATTTCATAAAGATCGGTCCAGTAGTTTACTCTGAATCGCTCTACACACACACACGCACACACACACACACATACACACACACACACATACACCACGACCCTCGTCTCGATTCCCCCTCTATGTTAAAACATTTAGTCAAAACTTGACCAAATGTAAAAACCACGGAACAGTTGCAGAAGCCGATTATCTCGTACGAGAACAATCCAATCAGACAGTGGACAGAGATCACTATCATTCACTCGACCATAAGTGGCATGAACACATACAAAGTTTGGGAACTATTTGTTCAGAAATGGCCGTTTGTATAATTGCGTAATAGAGAGCGGAGTGGCGCAGTGGTTATAGAGCGCTTGCCTCTCACGCTGGAGGTCGTGGTTCGTCCCCCACTCGGGGACAAATACAAATACCCGATTTTTCCGAGCGCTCCGGCTCCAGTCCACCCAGCTGGAAATGGGTACCTGACCCTATTCAGGGCCGGGGAAGGCAAAGGCAGCGAGGGAGAGGAGATGGGCACCGCCCTCATAAAAAGCTGGCCCCCAGAAAAGTGGAGATCTCTAACATCTCTCTCCCCTACGACCAGATGGTTATGGGAATACCTTTACTTTACCTTATAATTGCGTTGGCTCTGCCGGAGCAGGATATACTGTGCCTGATAACGCATAGTGATCCTGTCTCGCGTTGCACGTAAACAACTTTGTTTATGCGAGTTACACATAACATTCTACTGTTCAGTTCAAAACAGCAGAGAAAAATGTGCAAACAACTGATTCTGTTTTGAGTTCATGAATGATAACACGGCATCATAGCTTTTCAAGTGTTTTGTTGAAAAGGGCGGAGGTATAGAATTTAGAAAAGCTGCCCTGAATCGGATACACGATTTGAATTTGGTACTTGTTCTCGATAAGAAGCAGTAAAACAGCCACATCCGTACACAAGAAATGTCGGTTACCGATATTTTTTGTTTTGACATTCGTCAACCTGATTTAAGGACTGGGTGGCCGAGTGGTAACGCACTTGCGCTCGGAAGCGAGAGGTTGCGAGTTCGACCCTGGGTCAGGGCGTTAGCAATTTTCTCCCCCCCTTCCTAACCTAGGTGGTGGGTTCAAGTGCTAGTCTTTCGGATGAGACGAAAAACCGAGGTCCCTTCGTGTACACTACATTGGGGTGTGCACGTTAAAGATCCCACGATTGACAAAAGGGTCTTTCCTGGCACAATTGTATAGGCATAGATAAAAATGTCCACCAAAATACCCGTGTGACTTGGAATAATAGGCCGCGAAAAGTAGGATATGCGCCGAAATGGCTGCGATCTGCTGGCCGATGTGAATGCGTGCATGATGTATTGTGTAAAAAAAATCCATCTCACACGGCATAAATAAATCCCTGCGCCTTGAATATGTGCGCAATATAAATTGCAAAAAAAAAAATCCCTGCGCTTAGAACTGTACCCACGGAATACGCGCGATATAAGCCTCATATTGATTGATTGATTGATTGATTGTTAGATTGTAGATAAGAGAGAGTGTTATGACTTATGGTGTAGTACGTGCGTACTAGGCTATGTTTTAATTTACATAAACATTGTTTCCCGTGCTAACTAAATGTATTATATGCTCAGCACAACAGATGTGTACTGGATGTGACATGGGATGTGTCCTGGATGTGACATGGGATGTGTCCTGGATGTGACATGGGATGTGTCCTGGATGTGACATGGGATGTGTCCTGGATGTGACATGGGATGTGTCCTGGATGTGATATGGGAAGTGACACGGGATGTGTCCTGGATGTGACATGGGATGTGTCCTGGATGTGACATGGGATGTGTCCTGGATGTGACATGGGATGTGTCCTGGATGTGACATGGGATGTGTCCTGGATGTGACATGGGATGTGCCCTGGATGTGACACGGGATAAGAGCATCATTCCACTTGGACACATGCCAATTATCAACAGTGGAAATTTGTTGAAGAATTGCTTTTGCCGATTAAAGGGATAGTACTGTATCTAAGAAAAAAAAGGCCCTCAGATCACTTTACAAAGTTATACCATAACATTCTGTGTAATAAGTAATGCTACCTGGCAGGAGGACTGCTTTCACTTTGGAAAAGCAAGTGTATTGAAAGCATAATTAAATTTCATTAAAAAGACTAAATGGACAAATCAATTTTGCATAGGATACAGTCAGAGAGTTGATTTGTTGTGTGTGTTCAAGTGAAGGGAGGGTAGCAAAACAACTCTGCTGGTCATTTACATCTTCGATTGTCTTCGCCTTACTCTTAATTTTTTTTGATGAGGTTTATGACACGACATTTTTTTGTCTAAAACTTGTCGATTTTTGCTGAGGAATTCTGCCTTAATTCTGTCCTCCAATTGCTCCGTCTTTCATTCTCTGTCTGTCTGTCTGCCTGCCTGCCTCCGTCTCTCTATTTGTTTCTGACTGTCTGTCTGTTTCTGTTTCTGTCAGTTTTCATCTCTCTGTCTCTGTCGCTCTCTGTCTGTCTGTCTTGCCTTTCGGCGATAAAGCTTGAACATTCATAGATTATGTAAATGTTACGTCAAAAATATGTCAACCTAGGTTTTAATTTTGTTGTTTCAGGCTGAGCTGAAGAAAAGAACTCACATGAGCAGGCTACAAACTACTGCGAAATTCGTAAAATGGTCAGTGTACTCGGTGATTGGAGTAGTCCCTCTCTGGGCGAGGGCTGGTTGAAAAGAATCTCGTTTGTAATGCTTATGCCACAACCCTCGTAAAATAAAATGTGTTTTGATTTGATTTGATTTGATCTCACCTGCTTGCTTACCAATGTTCAGTCTGCTCAATTGCTTGCTTGTTTGCTTACTTCCTTGCGTGTTCGTAGCATGCTTACTTGACTGAGTTGCTTGCTCGGTTTTAAACTTCATCTTGTCAGCTGCAGGATTTGGTTTAATGAGGATAATTAAATAAATATGCATTGGCCATTCTTCACAACTATCTTCCGGATGCTGGTCATAGCTGTGCATACACCGGACAAGCCTGTGTGTGATGGGGACGTGCTCGGTTCAATCAGGTGATTTTCCACGATTCAAAGTATTCATTACTAGGATGTGTGTGCCTCCTTGTCACGGTCATACAATTATCACGTATCCGTAAAGCCGTCTTGAAATACCCGGATATGGATGTGTCTCCTTTGAATGTATCATCAACATAATCATTCCCAACCTTTACGACAGTACGTTTAGTACTAAGGGACTCGACCTAACTGACCCAAGTAACCTATGTGAAAACAGTCATGTCATTCTACTACCGTGTGAAAGTTGTATACAGGTTGATCTAGGGATGACACCAAAATACTGGTTGAAGGCGACCTTGATTGGTAATGTATATCATTTAAGCTTTTGACGGGCTCCAGGGAATACCATTTTTCAGTTAGCATGACCACATTTTTATACAACGGGGAGAGAATGTTTTTAAAAGTCGACTGGTAATAGTTTTTACACCCCCGGTATAGGGGTGTGTATAGGATTCGCTCCATGTGTTTGTTTGTTTGTGTTCGCATATAGATCTCAAGAATGAACGGACCGATCGTCACCAAACTTGGTGAACAGGTTCTATACATTCCTGAGACGGTCCTTACAAAAATTGGGACCAGTCAAACACACGGTTAGGGAGTTATTGGTGGATTAAGATTAAGATTAGGATTCGCTCCATGTGTTTGTTTGTTTGTTTGTGTTCGCATATAGATCTCAAGAATGAACGGACCGATCGTCACCAAACTTGGTGAACAGGTTCTATACATTCCTGAGACGGTCCTTACAAAAATTGGGACCACACACGGTTAGGGAGTTATTGGTGGATTAAGATTCTACAAGGACTTATAGAGGGAGATATTAATGGTCAAAGGGAAATAACCTTCTCAGTTGGTGGCAGTGAGAATGGTTATTTCCCTTTGACCAACGGGGGTGTTTTTCCTACCTCGGAGGAATTTCTTGTTATAACAACATTCACATGAACATGAGGAGAGAAAAAAGCAGAGAACAAAAATCATAGGGATATGGACACAAAAATGGCTTTACACGAATACTAAGCGTTATATCTGTACAGTTGTGGACATTTACTGAATATACAAGAGCAAATGTGTTATCAAAACTTGGAGTTTTGATATAATGAAAAACTGATGCTGTGGACAGATATGAAAATGTATCTAACACCAAGTCTTCCATCACTGTGACTTTTCCTAATTGGACATTACATACAATGAAAGATGTTTTTTGAAAGTATTGAGAAAACTCGTAAGCAAGCAAGCAGATGACCAAAGTGGTAAGCGGCAAGCAAACAAGATAGAAAGCAAGGTAGCAAGCAAACAATGAACCAGATGAGCAAACTGGCAAGCAAGCAATGTTCAAAGCAAGCTTATAGATGGAGCAAAATGGTAAGCAAGCAAGTATTGAATCAAGGAAACAATATAGGAAGCAAACTGGCAAGCAAGCAAATGAGTAGACTAGTAAACAAGCAAGCAAACAGATAAAAACAACAACAACAACAACAACAACAACAACAACAACAACAACAACAACAACAACAACAACAACTTCTAAGCAAACACGGAAGCAAAGCCAGTCAACAGTCAATTTATTTTTGAAAGAGGATCAGAACAAACGCAGAAAACAAACCAAAACAACAAGCAGTGTTATGGACAACACAACATAACCACCGAATGGCTGGAATGAATAGAAAAACCATTAAACAGCGTGACACTCCATTCTCCAATCTTAAAAACAACATTAGCAAAGTCAAAGGTGCTTCCAGTACGCTGATTCACAAAGTGGACAGACCGTTTCTCACCAAATTTAGCTGATGTAAGTTCACTTCGTGTCACGATTTGCTTGGTCACGTCGCGGTTTGTGGCGTCACGTCCGTAACACTGTTGCTGGTCCACCCATAAAACACACACACACACAACAGGCAATTTCCGGATCAGGTTCAGTGACTTGGAAATTCAAATCGTCCAGTTTAGTAGGTTTTTAAAAATAAGGTTTGCGTACGTAGAGGACCTCTCGCTGACGAAGCAGATTATGTTTCAAACTCCGCTCAAGGTTGAAGGAGTGTGAATGTACTCATGTTCCGTTGATTCCACTAAATTAACACAATGATCCCACCACTGACCCTTCCAACCATCCGTTTTTAATCTCCATGTATTGTTCTGCCCCTACCTCTCACCCTCGTTCAATGAAGGAACGAATCCATCTATCCATCCATCCATCCATCCATGTCACCCTCTCTGTTCATTCCACTCAATCAGCTGAATGACCCCACCACTGACCCTTCCAACCATCCCCTTTTCCATCTCCATGTATTGTTCTGCCCCAAAGCTCCCACCCACCCTCGTTCAATGAAGGAACCCATCCATCTATCCATCCATCCATCCATCCGTCCATCCATCCATCCATCCATGTCACCCTCTCTGTTCATTCCACTCAATCAGCTGAATGACCCCACCGTTGACCCTTCCAACCATCCCTTTTTCCATCTAAATATATTCTTCTGTGCCTCCCTCCCTCCCTCCCTCGGTCAATGAAGAAACTCATGCATCCATCCATCAACCCATCAATCAACCCATCCAACCATCAACGAATCAACTCATCTACCCATCCATCCATCCATCGGCACGGACTGCAGGCCTCAATTCTCACCCAAATTTTAGACTGGGAATCGAGACGAGGGTGGTGGTGGAGTTGTGTGTGTGTGTACGTGTGTGTGGAGCGATTCCGAGAAAACTACTGGACTGATCTTCATGAAACTTTACATACAAATTATTCCAGATGATAAACCAAGAACAGTTTCTCCTTTCTCCGATAAAATTAATGTCTTTGATTACGTCATATCCGGCATTTACTGAAAGTTGAGGCGGCACTGTCACGATCAAATTGATTGCAATTTCGGTGAAACAATCTTCGACGAAGCCTGGACTATGAGATTGCATTTCAGCTGGGAAGCTTAAAAATTAGTTAATGAGTTAGGTCCTTAAAAATCTCAACATTCTAATTAAGATTAATTTTGTTGTGATCGATCCAAAACGACCGCAGAACACAGAACTGGAAAATTAGACTGATTGGAACACGAAAGGATCTGGGATGACGAAAGCTGAAATGACGTCATGTTGTCACACCTATCTCGAGAAATAAGCGTCGCACAGAACCAGCGCCCTGCTATTAGGCTAGCGAAGCATTAGACTTAGAACATGTAGTCTCGGTGTTGGCTGTTTGTGTGTGTGTGTGTGTGTGTGTGTGTGTGTGTGTGTGTGTGTGTGTGTGTGTGTGTGTGTGTGTGTGTGTGTGTGTGTGTGTGTGTGTTGATCTTGTAGTTTAAGATTAACTGAATGTTTTCATATTGCTTCACGCGACTTGTTATTTTGAACTAAAATGGGTTAAAGCCTTTAGTCACGCGGTGTCAGAGGAGAAAGAAATTCCGGATTTCTTTTATTTTGATTTCAGTCCGCACGAGGTTAACCCAATAAACTAAATTATAATGCTCAACTACGACATATTCCAGGCCATATTTGCACGTACATTATGTGAATCACAATGAAAACGCGAGGGAGACGACTTGTAAGGATATAATCAACGTATAAGATATTTGTAAAACAAATTGATTAGCATACAAACAGAACTACTAACACATATATCAAAAGTAATAGGCTATTTTCATGAGGTCAAAAGGAGAAAGCAGGAGAGCGTGGGGGTTCAATGGGGTTGGTTAGGTTCGTGAAACTTCTGTTGAAAAATACCTCGGAAAATGTTGTAATGGTTTTCGGTAGTTTAATTCCTGAAGTTTACAAATCCGCAGGATGACATCTTTAAATCCTTGAGCAAATTGAGAAAAAATTAATGATAGGAAAATTAGCAAATGTTTTTTGTTTGTTTAGACACAAAGGCATTCCATAGAAAAAAGTCCAGGCCCCATACTGGAAGCGCAAATGATATTGGCGTGGGTCCGATCTGGGCAATACACTTGCTACCCACAGCTGGCCCAGATTTGGCCAGGATGCATCCAACATGCAGCCCGCTTTGAGCTAGAGTGCACCCCACATTGGACCTGGATGCCCCCCTCATGCGACCAGTGTTGGACCAGGGTGCATCCCTACAATGACCCCCGATGCACTCCACAAACACCCCCCCCCTTCCACCCACCCCCTTCCCCACCCCATACACACACACGTATGCACGCGTATGCACACACACACACACACACACGCATGCACGCACACGCGCGTGCATACACACACACACACACACACACATAAAACACACACACACACACACACACACACACACACACACACACACATAACTCGTGCTTACATACGAAAAAAATCAACAACAAAAATAACAAGTCGCGTAAGGCGAAATTACTACATTTAGTCAAGCTGTGGAACTCACAGAATGAAACTGAACGTAGTCCGCCGCTAGTGCAAAAGGCAGTGAAAGTGACGAGCCTGTTTGGCGCGGCAGCGGTTGCGCTGTGCTTCATAGCACGCTTTACTGTACCTCTCTTCGTTTTAACTTTCTGAGCGTGTTTTTAATCCAAACATATCATATCTATATGTTTTTGGAATCAGGAACCGACAAGGAATAAGATGAAAGTGTTTTTAAAACGATTTCGGAAATTTAATTTTGATCATAATTTTTATATTTTTAATTTTCAGAGCTTGTTTTTAATCCAAATATAACATATGTATATGTTTTTGGAATCAGAAAATGACGCAGAATAAGATGAAATTGTTTTTGGATCGTTTAATAAAAATAATTTTAATTACAAGTTTCCGATTTTTAATGACCAAACTCACTCATTAGTTTTTAAGCCACCAAGCTGAAATGCAATACCAAACCCCGGCCTTCGTCGAAGATTGCTTTGCCAAAATTTCAATCAATTTAATGGAAAAATGAGGGTGTGACAGTGCCGCCTCAACTTTTACAAAAAGCCGGATATGACGTCATCAAAGGTATTTATCGAAAAAAAGAAAAAAACGTCCGGGGATATCATACCCAGGAACTCTCATGTCAAATTTCATAAAGATCGGCCCAGTAGTTTAGTCTGAATCGCTCTACACACACACACACACAGACAGACAGACACACATACACACACACACACACACACACACATACACCACGATCCTCGTCTCGATTCCCCCCTCTATGTTAAAACATTTAGTCAAAACTTGACTAAATGTAAAAAGAAATAAAGTACGTATATATGTCTAAATGGAGGGATGCTATAACCTCATTAAAAATACTGGACAGCTGTGTGGCGGTGTGCATGAGGGACTAGAGGGGTGCCTTCAAACCCAGCACTTTGTTACCACACTCTTTAACCGCTTTGGTTTAAACAATGTTTTATTAAATCAAACATGATACAATAATACAACGATAACCCATAGGGACACAAACTCAAGCGAACGCTTATATTACGCGCCCTAAAACTGCTTTGGGGCAGCTGACAAATAAAAGCGTCCAGTCACTCTTGAACCCGGACCCTGGTCTGAAGCGTCTACACTGCACTCCCATGCTGATAAACACGGATCCATGAACAAACCCGCTGACATGAGAATGGTGAGGGGCGGAGGGGGGGGGGGGGGGGGGGTTGTAATGGGGGATTGTTGTTCAAGGGTGACAAGAATATCTATTTGTCACAGAAGGATTGGTTTGCAACATTGGCTTGGAGTTTAAAGATATGGGTTTTTTTTCTGTTTGGAGTTTAAAGGGATGTTTTTTATATTTAGTCAAGTTTTGACTAAATATTTTAACATCGAGGGGGAATCGAAACGAGGGTCGTGGTGTATGTGCGTGCGTGTGTGTGTGTGTGTGTGTGTAGAGCGATTCAGACTAAACTACTGGACCGATCTTTATGAAATTTGACATGAGAGTTTCTGGGTATGAAATCCCCGAACGTTTTTTTCATTTTTTTGATAAATGTCTTTGATGACGTCATATCCGGCTTTTCGTGAAAGTTGAGGCGGCACTGTCACGCCCTCATTTTTCAACCAAATTGGTTGAAATTTTGGTCAAGTAATCTTCGACGAAGCCCGGGGTTCGGTATTGCATTTCAGCTTGGTGGCTTAAAAATTAATTGATGACTTTGGTCATTAAAAATCGGAAAATTGTAAAAAAAAATAAAAATTTATAAAACGATCCAAATTTACGTTTATCTTATTCTCCATCATTTGCTGATTCCAAAAACATATAAATATGTTATATTTGGATTAAAAACAAGCTCTGAAAATTAAATATATAAACATTATTATCAAAATTAAATTGTCCAAATCAATTTAACAACACTTTCATCTTATTCCTTGTCGGTTCCTGATTCCAAAAACATATAGATATGATATGTTTGGATTAAAAACACGCTCAGAAAGTTAAAACAAAGAGAGGTACAGAAAAGCGTGCTATCCTTCTTAGCGCAACTACTACCCCGCTCCTCTTGTCAATTTCACTGCCTTTGCCGTGAGCGGTGGACTGACGATGCTACGAGTATACGGTCTTGCTGAAAAATGGCAGCTACTTGACTAAATATTGTATTTTCGCCTTACGCGACTTGTTTTTTCTTTTTTCTCATTCGACAGATTTTTAGTTCGTGATTTCTGTGCGGGCAAGAAATGAATGTATCAATCAGGTTATGGCTCTGAGCTGTTCGTGATATCAGCTGAGCTATTGCACAGCCCAACTTGGCAATTAAACTAATCATGTTCCCTTTACATCCGCAAAAGACTATCCTTTTGTTAAACTTATCTTCCTCTAATGTAAAGAATTTCGATCCATCATCCTTAAAAGTTGAGATGTTTCGACTTTTGAAGCTTTTGGTCGCAGTTCATATGAAAACACTATGGGCCAAAACGGTATTTGAAAAGGCCGATTATATACTGCGATATTTGAGAAGAACAACAATACTAACGTTGTTTGGAGCTGTTGGGATATGACGACGATCTCAGAGTCCTTCAGTTATAATCTATCAGTGCCATACACACACAAAATCCCTCATTTTGGACTAAAGCTGACAAAAATTACTGGTCACCCTTCACGGTAACCGGTAAACCAGTACGCATCCTCGAACGCAATCTTTCGTTACGTGCGGTATTGCAGTGATTACACGTCATTTTCATTTCAATACCTTTCAATAAGTCTGGTCGCTTCCTTCCAGTAAACAGCTAGCAGCAATAGAGTTGTGCTACTTTATGGGTTTTCAGCCACCCGCACTTCTGGAGATTAACCCGCGGATGATAATCGAGTACTCTACCAGCTTAGCTACCGCGCTCCCTTGCAATGTTTCCAAGCGGAAGTTATTTACAAGTACGAATCCTGGTTCCTACAGAAACCGGTCACTCTGTGACGCTAAACGGCAAAACCAAGTCTAAAACGCAGTGTTTAAATGACTTTCTTATAGGAAGGAAAACTCGGCCAATAAAATATCAACCGATATGAATGACTTGACCGGTTGGCGATTTCAAATCCGGCATCTTGAGATTTGTACCGGTACAGTACTGGACATTTCCAGTTAATGCGTTCTATTTGTACACATTGCATTTCTAAAGGAAAACATTGTAAAAATGACCGGTAGGCACAGTCTGTTGCCAATTTAATTCCGAACTTTTTCAGATCTTTACCGGTATAATACTGGACATTACCGGTTAATGCGATTCCTCTCATGCTGATTTGTAATGGGTGGAATGTGTTTCCCAGTGTCGTAGTTTCCAAATACAGTGGAACCTGCCCTGGTGACGAACTCTTTGATAACGACCACCTGTCAACAACGCCCAACCTAAAGTATTAGCTATATCCCCGATGAGTTTTTTTTCCCTTTGTGTATATACAGTCGAACCTGTATATAACGACCACCCAGGGGACCGACCAAAACTGGTCGTTGGCGACAGGTGTTCGGTGATCCGTTGAGGTTGGTCGTAACAGGCAGATGGTCGTTTAACGAGAGGTGGTCGCTGGGACAAGTTCGACTGTAAATCACCTTTGTAAAGCAAGAACTTTTGGTTGGTCCCTAGGTTGGTCGTTCTGGACAGGTTCGACTGTAAATCACCTTTGTAAAGCAAGCACTTTGGGTTGGTCCCTAGGTTGGTCGTTCTGGACAGGTTCGACTGTAAATCACCCTTGTAAAGCAAGCACTTTGGGTTGGTCCCTAGGTTGGTCGTTCTGGACAGGTTCGACTGTAAATCACCTTTGTAAAGCAAGGACTTTTGGTTGGTCCCTAGGTTGGTCGTTCTGGACAGGTTCGACTGTAAATCACCTTTGTAAAGCAAGGACTTTTGGTTGGTCCCTAGGTTGGTTGTTCTGGACAGGTTCGACTGTAAATCACCTTTGTAAAGCAAGCACTTTGGGTTGGTCCCTAGGTTGGTCGTTCTGGACAGGTTCGACTGTAAATCACCTTTGTAAAGCAAGGACTTTTGGTTGGTCCCTAGGTTGGTCGTTCTGGACAGGTTCGACTGCATCATGACCGCGGAAAATTAATAAAACCCTGACCCTACAAGCAACCACAGCGTCGTTTCGCCCCAGTGAGCACTGTGTATAAAACACGGATTCAGTGAAAGTACCCAGAAATGCCAAGCCATCACTTTTAAATCAATTTCACGAACGACTGAATGGAACATATAGTGGTGGTGGTGGTGGTTGGGTGTGGTACGTGCAATGATTCAGGGATTTTCTGTTTGTTACTGCTGTGTTCGCGGTTCCCTGCATCATGATTTCCGGCTATCCATCAGCGTCTATACTTCTATAAAAGGCACACCCGCGTCTTCTTATTTTGCCAAAAAACCCACCTGTTTGATCCGTGAAAACTTTGAAGGTACAGAGCAAAATTGACGACAGCAGGCCTGCACTTTTTGCACAATCTACAGCAACATTCGTCTAAAGTGATCTTGTCGTCTTGGATTAAACAGGTTAGTTAATTGATTCCATCTATTATTTGATTAGTAAGTTTAATTGATATTTAATTTGTCTTTGAGCCCGAGGTGAGATTCTCCTTATCCATTCCTTCATTATCCCATTGCTGGGAAATTCGACTCGTTTCCTCCCAGTGGAAAGCTAGCATCAACTGAGTCGCGCTACCCAGGTATGTACGTGTTCTGCCACCGGCACGGTTGGCCTAGTGGTAAGGCGTCCGCCCCGTGATCGGGAGGTCGTGGGTTCGAACCCCGGCCGGGTCATACCTATAAGACTTTAAAATTGGCAATTTAGTGGCTGCTCCGCCTGGCGTCTGGCATTATGGGGTTAGTGCTAGGACTGGTTGGTCCGGTGTCAGAATAATGTGACTGGGTGAGACATGAAGCTTGTGCTGCGACTTCTGTCTTGTGTGTGGCGCACGTTATATGTCAAAGCAGCACCGCCCTGATATGGCCCTTCGTGGTCGGCTGGGCGTTAAGCAAACAAACAAACAAACAAACAAACGTGTTCTGCCAGCTGCACTTCTCACAGAATGACCGAGGTCTTTTACGTGCAACGGTGATGACCAGAGGTTGGGACATGGATACCATATCTGAGTGTCCACAAAAAGTTGTCCCGTGTCCGTCCCGACCTGGTTTCGAACCCTTGACCAGAGCGTAACAAGTTCAGTACTCTGCTTACCGGGTTGTTCGTGCAGAAAAATGTCATCCTGCTTACGCCTTTTTTTTTTTTTTGGCAGACAGCTTTATCATTCACGTCTTGATTTAGGATAAAACCAGCACCCCATAGCATAGGCTTTGAGCGACAATGTCGGCAATTCGCAGCTCTGAATTATATAGAGATCCACATACTTTCAAAAACAAGTTTTATTGCGATTTGCATATACTGTTGTTGTTGTGGTGGTGGTGGTGGGCGTCGTCGTCGTCTTTGTTGATGTTGTTGTCGTCGTCGTCGCTGTTGTTGTTATTTTTGTTGTTGCTGCTACGGTTGGTGTAGTTGTAGTTGTTGTTGTCGTCGACATGGTGGAATCATGTGGTATACCGCAGGGCCACAATTTACGCCGTGGCGTTTTCATTCACATTCCCAAAGTGCCGGGGCCGACACTCTCCTTTCGCCGATAATGGATATTTAATAGCTTTAGTGAGAAACAAATTACGTGAGAGGTGGGACAGGCCGGCGTACTGCGCGCGACAATATTAACTACACAAGCCTGTAGCTTTACTATAGCCTCGCTTTGGCTTCAAATGAATATTCAAGCGTCCAACATATGCATCTATTGCACAAGTTCCGGGACGGGCATCTTTTGCCTAGGAGTATATTAAGCGTCGCAGCCCAACGATCGGCAGCACTCTCTCAACTGTATTGGTCTTTGATGCATTACCTTGGGACCACTAACAAACTATTGTTGTTTTTTCTACGTGCTTGTGATCATACTCAAACGGAGGATCTGTTCTTGTCTGCGTGGACTAAACAGGTAAGGAACATTAAACCGTTAAAATATTGATGTTGTGAATATGCAAAGAATATCAGAGTTCAAAATACAGGAGTTGAAAAAAACCTAATAAGAATATTGGGGTTAAACAAACTCTAAACAATACTGGAGTTAAAAAAAACCTGCAAAGAATATTGCTGTCTCGGAGGAACACTGAAGCAGTGCAAAATGACATATTTTGGTCAAAAATACAAATAACGTATAACGTTTTGCTAAAGTTTGATTGATTTGTTTTAGGCATATTTTTGTTTT
>NC_090259.1:33260713-33424713 GCF_037325665.1 Littorina saxatilis | reverse complement strand
AATACTGGAGTTAAAAAAAACCTGCAAAGAATATTGCTGTCTCGGAGGAACACTGAAGCAGTGCAAAATGACATATTTTGGTCAAAAATACAAATAACGTATAACGTTTTGCTAAAGTTTGATTGATTTGTTTTAGGCATATTTTTGTTTTAAAGGCAGAGTAAGCCTCCCGTAAACCATCACAGATACGGTCAGGCTTTTACACACAGTACAAACACCCTTTCATTTAAACACTCACCAATTGAGAACATCCTAGGTGCCCTCCGTAAAGAGCGAACAATTTTCAAAGAATTTATTTTTGCGTGGTTTATCTTACCCCTGAGCCATCGTGAACTCGTGTGCTCCAGTTTTCCCTTTTCACAATGCAGTCGTCATAGTTAGTCATTTGAATGCGACTCGACGTGAGCTTATCTACAATAGCACGTTTTTTTTATGCACGAAACAACGGCTGTGGTTCACAAGAACTCTAGCGATGGCTTTTGACTGTTGAGAGGAACGGCGATTTGCACTGATAAACCGGCCGTCGTCTGCTACGACCCTTGCGTGACCCTGCTTCCGGGCTTTTCTTTTTTTAAACTTTCACAACTTCGAATTGTTCTGATCTTGTCTTGATGAAAAACGAATTCTTTTATGATTAAAGAATGTTTGTGTAACAAGCTGTCAATTTATTATTTAGATTTTAAAAGTTAGGTCCAGCGCAAAAACGAGGCGCCGTTGTTGTTAACGGAACAAGTCTACGAAAATAAATTCTTGGAAAATGTCTCACGCTCAACAGAAAGCAGCCAGGATGTTCCCGTTCGGTGAGCGTTCAAATGGAAGTATGCTTGTACTGTATTTAGACGCTCGGGGAGCTCTGTGATGGTTTACGGGAGGCTTACTGTGCCTTTAAATAATCTATTTATTTATTGACTTCATTATTGATTTATTTATTCACTCGTTTATTTATGAATTTGCATACGTATTTATTTGTCTCAGTCTTGATTGATTTATTTCTTATTTAGTTCATTATTTTTTTATTATTTTATTCTTTTAAAATTTTATTTATTAATTTCTTCTTTTACTTATCTATTCTGTTTATTTTATGTAGTTCAATAAAATTCTTTTGTAAAGATAGTAAAATAAGACATCCCCGTTTGTAAGCCCTAATATCTGAGAAGAAAGTTGATTACAACACATTTAAAAAAAAAGATAGAAAACAAGTCGCCTAAGGCGAAATTACTACATTTAGTCAAGCTGTCGAACTCACGGAATGAAACTGAACGCACTGTAGTTTATCACCAAGACAGTTCAGCTTCGTCAATCCGGCCCGCGAGAAGGAAATCGCTCACCTTCCACGTGCAAAACGCAGTGAAATTAACACGCCAGTGTCGTATAGCTTTAACTTTCCTAGCATATAACCACGTCGTGTCCCAAATAGACACTAGTTTTGGGGACAGAACAACCAAGTTAGCATAGCATCATTCTGATAAGCATCGCTCCACGGCTATTGCCAGTTGTGTCTCTGACCGGACGCTACAGTCCTACGCGAATCTATCAAAACAAGAATACAGAGTTATCTCCCATATGTTTTTCGCGAGCACTGATCTAAATTTGAGATCAGTGTTCGCGAGACGAAAATGATTGCAGATTGGCCGACTTCGACAGTGATCTCCGTTCTGTTCTTCACAGTTATGATAAAGACATCGTTCTAAGGTCAAAACAAGTCGACATTTTGGGACTGCTGCCGGAAGGAGACCGTAATATATGGTTTCATCACTGTCAACTGGTTACAGAAAAAATCGTCTGCTCCAGTGAGCACCGAAACCAAACGGTTGATTATCACGTGACACTTTTGCCATATTTAGAGTTGTTTGCACAGTAAATACAGCCGCGAAAAATAGCTCGCTTGAAACTGTCTTACATATCAATTCCTTTGTAATTTAAAAATTACAAAACACCATGAAAAATCATTATCGACGATCGCGAATCTGCTTATATCAATAATACATTACAAAAAGCTCTAAATATGTAAAATAAAATAAAAAAAAAAAAAAAATCGGTTTCCTTGCCAGACAAGGAAACTCAAGGCATCCTGTCAGGGAGAAAATGAGCCGAACTCATTTTGACCTGAGTTCAGGATGGCATAGCATAGCATAGCATATAGCAAAGCTTTAACTTTATTTCGCCTACAGAGAGGAACGGGGAGAAACACAAAAGAAACTGGCGGCTATAAAGGCACACGGGCACGGACAAGATCACCTGAAAAGTCATATACGTTGGTATCATATCGCTTTAACTTTCTTTCCCCAGCAGTGAGCACAATGAACGGGGAGCTACACAAGAAGCGGGTGGCGGTGATCGGGGCTGGGGCGAGCGGGCTGGCGGCCATCAAGAGCTGTGTGGACGAGGGTCTGCAGCCTGTGTGCTTTGAGCGGGTGGACGAGGTGGGGGGTCTGTGGTACTACACCGATCACGTGCGTCCTGGCCAGGGCTGCGTCATGAAGTCCACCACCATGAACACCTGCAAAGAGATGATGTGCTTCAGCGATTTTCCCCCGGCACCTGAGTTGCCCAACTTTATGAATCAAAAACAGGTAAGTCAATCAAAGCAAAAAGAAAAGACAACAGCAACCAGTTTGGGTGAAATCTTTTTATCAAATTGTTATGTTATATGTTATATGAAGTCTTATATCGCGCGCGTATCTCCAGACTCGGACTCAAGGCGCAGGGATCTATTTATGCCGTGTGAGATGGAATTTTTGACACAATACATCACGCATTCACATCGACCAGCAGATCGCAGCCATTTCGGCGCATATCCTACTTTTCACGGCCTATTATTCCAAGTCACACGGGTATTTTGGTGGACATTTTTTTTTATCTATGCCTATACAATTTTGCCAGGAAAGACCCTTTTGTCAATCGTGGGATCTTTAACGTGCACACCCCAATGTAGTGTACACGGAAGAGACCTCGGTTTTTCGTCTCATCCGAAAGACTAGCACTTGAACCCACCACCTAGGTTAGGAAAGGGGGGAGAAAATTGCTAACGCCCTGACCCAGGGTCGAACTCGCAACCTCTCGCTTCCGCGCGCAAGTGCGTCCACTCGGCCACCCAGTCAGACAGTCGCTGACTTCATCAGGGTGGGAAGGATAAGTTAGGAATGAACTAAACAGGTAAACAGGTACTAGGTAAGTCAAGTCAAATGTTTTAAACAAAGTTGGAGATCGGACGAAAAACCGTATTAGATACGTTTCATCCCATGTTGATTGTGTGTTTGTCCGTCCAGTACAAAGACCATTGGGTCGATGTACTTGTGAATGTTTTGTTGTGTCGACCACTAAACGATAAAATAACTAATTCTTGTCAAATTATGAACATGATGTGCTTCCGTTACTCCGCCATATCCCCCCCCCCCAATTCCCGCCACTATAATTGTCTACTTATGTTGAACAGAAACAGGTGAGAGGATATGATTCGAATAAATCAATTCAAGTGAATTTAAGTCAAGTAAAACCAACATGATGTGCTTCAGTGACATGATACCGCTATGTTTCAGGTGTGGACGTACTTCAACAAATACAAAGAGCACTTCGACCTCCAGAAATACATCCACTTCAACACAGAGGTCGTCTCGGTCAGCCAGGCCAACGATTTCGACCAATCAGGATGCTGGACGATCAAAACCAGGAATCACATGACTGGAAAAGATACCACCAACATTTTTGACGGAGTTCTCGTCTGCACCGGCCATCACGCGGAGAAGCACTCTCCCAAGTTTCCGGGACTGGAGAGTTTCGAAGGGGAGGTAGTCCACTCACATGACTACAAAGAGCGACGCCGCCTGGAGGGGAAGAAAGTGCTGATCATCGGTATCGGTAATTCTGGCGGAGACCTGGCAGTAGAGCTGGCGCCTGTTTGCAAGGTGAGATTGTTGATATTTTAATCATCTTACAAACCTGCAAATAAAGGAAGAAAGAATGAAACAAACAAAGATATAAATAAAGAAACTTGAAGAAATAAATAATGAAACTAACAAACCATTTTGCCATTTCTCTTTTGAGAAATAGGGCCTACGGATAGATTTCACACGCGCGAGACAAAAGCAGACATTACAGCAGATTATTATATTTTTTTGACGAGAGGGAGGGGAATGTGTGGGTATGTATGTGTGTGTGTGTGTGTGTGTGTGTGTGTGTGTGTGTGTGTGTGTGTGTGTGTGTGTATGGGGGGGTGTAGGATTCCTTGGAGGGGGGATACTGGAAGTAACTATAACAACTTTAATGAAGATATTTCTTTGAGTAGTTTCTTTGAAAAGCAAACCCTGTTAACGTGCAGGTACTGATCAGCACACGGCGCGGCACGTGGATTCGAACCCGGGTGACTGGGAAAGGTCTGCCCATGGACATGGTCAACACGAACCGCTGGAAGAAGACGATGAGGTCTCTGCTGCCCACCTCGTTCTATGCGTCTTACGTGGCCAAGAAGCTCAACCAGCGCATTGACCACGACCTGTGTTCTCTCCGGCCTGTCCACTCTCCCTTTGACCAAGTGGGTAATATACTGATATATTACACGTGGTTTGTATTATTGACCAACATATGACATTGTACACAGATCGAGACAGACAGTGTTCCTCCCGGCGAGACCGCGCCAGCGGTCGAGGTGAACAAATGACTGTCGAGGTCTGTGACAAATGTCATAATTATTTTGGTCCAAAATACGAATAAGATTTACGTATCAATCGATTTTGTGTCGGTCTCTGGCGTCACATGACTCAAAGAAAGAAATTCCAATGTTGAATCGATACATATGGATTTATTAATTGAGTCATGTATTGATCTTTAATGATATACGATACCGATCCCTTGCTGCCTTATTTCGTTCTTCATTCCTGTTTGAGACATTTCGCGTCGATTTGAAAGAACACGGTATATATCATGTCGACGCTGCATCTTTCTTCTTTGAGTTCTTGGAGCCATATGACGTCAGAGGCCGACTGAAACTCATATTATTTAGACGACTGGCCGAGACTTCAAAAGGGTGCCGCATTGTTTGTGTGCGTCTGTCGTAAAACGTAAAAGGATTTCTAACTGAAATGGATCGATACATAAATGTAATATGTATTAATGACCAGAGTAGGACATTTGACACTGATCTCGATAGTCATTGGTTACTTGCCCGCTAGTGCGGTCTCTTGGACCAATCTGTGTAAAATGTCATGTTTTATCAAAGAATACAAATAACATTTTATATTTATTTATTTATTTATTTATATGGGAGATTTATATAGCGCTTGACGTTCTCTAAGCGCTTTACATATTAATTTCTGCCGTGTGAGATGGAATTTTTTACACAATATATCACGCATTCACATCGGCCAGTAAATCTCAAGCCATTAGGCACAAAAAAAAAATTGTCTGTTTCTGGTAACATGGCTAAAAAAAATAGGGTCGGTAGGTAGGGATTTTTATTTTTTTATTTTTTATTTTTTTTACCCCAAATGTAGACCAATAAAACTAACTTTAAAAATCGCGCAAAGATTCACTATACATAGAGACAAGACACTCAACACATTTACAAATCGTCAGCGGACTTTCGTTTTCACACGTTTTTGTTGTTCATTTTCTCACCCTGTCCTTTACCACAAAAAAAAAAAAAAAAAAAAATTTTGAGTTTGGAAAAAAAAAGTTTAGGGTCGGCGCCGAAATTTAGGGTCGGTCGGGTGACCAGAAACAGACAATTTTATTTTTTTTGGCCTTACGGCGAATATTTACTTTTCACGGCATCAGTATTATTCCAAGTCACACGGGTATATTTGGTGGAATTTTTTTTTTATCTATGCCTATACACTTTTGCCAGGAAAGACCCTTTTGTCAATCGTGGGATATTTAACGTGAACACCCCAATGTAGTGTACACGAAGGGACCTCGGTTTTTCGTCTTATCCGAAAGACTAGCACTTGAATCCACCACCTGGGCTAGGAAAGGGGGAAGAAAATTGCTTAGGAAAAATTGACCCAGGGTCGAACTCGCAACCTCTCGCTTCAGAGGCAGGTGCACGTACCACTCGGCCACCCTTTTCCTTACCATCAACACAGAATGTTATTTGTTTTGTCGTGTGTGGTTTAAAAACGTTTTGTTTTTTTAATACTTTTTGTTTTACAGAAAGTAAAACTTGAGGTCTTGAAAACAAATTCAAAAACAAACAAAAACTAACAAATCAAAAACAATTATTCATATATGTACTTCTTCTTACATAATTTGCAATATAAGACACAAGCACACACAAAAATGTAACGCGTTTGGTTAGGCCAAAACAAAAAAAAAAGTCTGTTTACGGTATCCCGACCGACCCTATTTTTTTGCGCGACCCTAGCCTTTTTTTTTGCATTTGGGAAAAAAATTTTAAAAAAATTAAAAAAATAAATTTAAAAAAAAAGTCTGTTTTTTGGCAAAATAAATTAAAAATATGGGTTTTTTTAGAAAAAAAATTTGAAAAAAATCCCGACCTACCGACCCTATTTTTTTTTTGCCAGGAAAGACCCTTTTGTCAATCGTGGGATCTTTAACGTGAACACCCCAATGTAGTGTACACAGACTATTTTTTGTTGTTGCCTTAAGTTGATGCGCAAATGCTGAAACAATGGTGTTTTTCTGTTCTTTTCGTCTGACAATATTTGTATCGGTTTCGTTTATCACATTGTTGCAGGTATGTATGGTTAACGACGACCTTGGCACGCGCATTTCCTGTGGCTCCGTCACGGTCAAGACTAACGTCCAACGGGTGACGTCACGAGCGGTGGAGTTCGCCGATGGCTCAGTGGAGGATGACGTAGACGTAATTATTCTCGCCACCGGCTACGTTTTCGGTTTCCCTTTCATCGACACGTCCATTCTTGACGTACAGGAAAACAAGGTCAGTCTTTCTTCTTTTGATTGTATTTTATTTGACTTCACCCACGTATCGGAACCCCCGATTTAAGGTTTGATAAGGCGTAAAAGCCTTTCAATAGAAGATTATTGGGTCTTGAACAAATTGTCAAATGATTATTATTATATGAAGTCTTATATCGCGCGCGTATCTCCAGACTCGGACTCAAGGCGCAGGGATCTATTTATGCCGCGTGAGATGGACATTTTACACAATACATCACGGATTCACACCGACCAGCAGATCGCAGCCATTTCGGCGCATATCCTACTTTTCACGGCCTATTATTCCAAGTCACACGGGTATTTTGGTGGACATTTTTTTTTTATCTATGCCTATACAATTTTGCCAGGAAAGACCCTTTTGTCAATCGTGGGGTCTTTAACGTGCACACCCCAATGTAGTGTACACGAAGGGACCTCGGTTTTTCGTCTCATCCGAAAGACTAGCACTTGAACCCACCACCTAGGTTAGGAAAGGGGGTAGAAAATTGCTAACGCCCTGACCCAGGGTCGAACTCGCAACCTCTCGCTTCCGAGCGCAAGTGCGTTACCACTCGGCCACCCAGCCCATGATGACGATTTATGGGAATTTAGTGTTGAAAGGAGAAAAGAAAGAACAAATAAAAGATGGAAAGAAAGAAAGAAAGAAAGAAAGAAAGAAAGAAAAAAAGAAAGAAAGAAAGAAGAAACAACAACAACAACAACAACAACAACAACAACAACAACAACACCAACAACAAAATTCAAACGTTTATATGTAACTAATGCGAATCCCCTTGTGGCACTAACATAAAGTCAATTTTAAACACAGCCTTTGGGTAATTAATAGTTTTCATTTCGTGCAATGAACAGATAGAGCTGTACAAGTTCGTGTTTCCACCCGACTTGGCGCACCCCACCTTGGCCATAATCGGGTGCATCCAGCCCCTGGGTGCCATCATGCCTATCTCGGAGATGCAGAGTCGTCTGGCTGCTGGCGTCATCAAGGTCAGTTTACTTATGACGTCATTGTATTATTCTTGTATGACGTCATGGGATTCTTGTTCGACGTCATTGGATTTTTTTATGTCATTTTATTCTTGTATGACGTTATCGGATTCTTGTTTGAGGTCACTGGGTTCTTGTTTGACGTCACAGGGTTCTTGTTTGACGTCACTGGATTCTTATTTGTTTGAAAAAACTAAGGACTTTGAAATGCAACAAGCGCTGATCGAATGTGTACTGCTATGATATGGTCATATGATTTACTGAATGATTTAAGAAAATGTTAGTACAGCACGTAAACATTTGCAAGTAATAAACGAGCGGAATAAAGTGACTCTATGATTCTATATTTTTGTTCATATGACAAGGAGCATGAAACGGCATTAGCTAAACAACATTGATAAACCGTTCTTTATATATATATATACGATTTTCTTGGAACTATTTGTCCACATTTGAAATGGTGTTTTGTGTCTGCCAGGGTTCACTGACGTTGCCATCCCGTGACGACATGTGGAGTGACGTCAGACGCAAGCAGGAGGAGCTGAAACGTCAGTACGTGGAGTCCCAACGTCACACTATCATGGTGGACTTTCTCCCGTTCATGGATGAGCTAGCGGAACTGGTTGGCTGCAAACCCAACATCGGTCAGTGTGGCTTTTTTTACCAGTATCATCACACATTGCACTATCATCTTTTGTCTTTTTCGTCGTCATTTTCATCGTCTTATTCATGTATGTTTTGAATGACAGTAGTTATTTAGATTCTGTCTTGAAAAAGAGCTTCGAACTCCGGGTATGTGAGTCTGTAACCGACTTGTCGCTCCGACGGGTTTGCCTCTTGAACTCGTCAATGGTTGACACAGCATGACATGTTAATCACTCGATCTACGAAGGCTTTAACTTGCTTTCTATAAACTTTCAAGAACGAACTCATTGTAGAACTACAAAAACAGAAGATATTTATAGAGCACCGGCCGACACCGACACTGCCGTTCGCACACTGAGTTGCTCAACTTGCTTCTGATGGCCAACAACAACCAAACAACACACACACAGACACAGAAAGACACACACACACACACACACACTCTCTCTCTCTCTCTCTCTCTCTCTCACACACACACACACTCACACACACACACACACACACACACACACACCCAAACAAACACACACACACACACACAAACACACACACGCGCACACACACACACAAACCGAATGCACGCAAGAGCCGGCTACGGTCCGTCGAGAAAAAAACACAAAAAAACAAACCCGAAGCCACCATCATCATTGTTATCAGATGTGTGTGTTTGTGTGTGTGTCTGCAGGTCAGCTGATGATGCGTGACCCTCGCCTGGCCATACAGGTGATGTTCGGCCCATGCAGCCCGTACCAGTTCCGCCTGACGGGCCCAGGGGCCTGGACAGGAGCCCGCGACGCCATCCTGACCCAGTGGCAGCGCGTCGTCAGCCATCTGCACACACGCCAGTTGCCGAGCTCTGACATCAAGTCCACGGCGTCCGTCTCCATCTCCATAGCAACGGTGGTGTTCTTGGGCGTGCTGCTGTTCTTCTGCCAGCATGTGTTGTCGTGGAGGTAGTGGTGCCCCTGAAGGGTTGGAGCTGTGCATGTTGGAGACCTTGACGGTTGAAATCAGTGATAGATTTATAACGATAGCAATAACAATATCGAAGGCTTTCTTGCCCATTAAATTATGAATGCATTACCACGGAAAATTGTCGTCGAAAAGTCCAGAATTTGCTTTACACGTGTACATACAGGGATTCAAAATTCCTACCACGATTATCCCCCCTTGTTCTGTCTGTGTCTGTCCATCACAACCCCCTTCCCTACGTATCTCCACCCCCCTCCTCCCCCCCCCCCCCCCGTTTTTCTCAAACCACTGAATATATGCTATGTGATCGACTCCCATTCCCCTCGCACAGTCAAAAACACACACACGCACACACACACACACACACACACACACACACACACTACCACCGCCACCACCCTCATCTCGATTCTCAGTCTATCTGACAAAATACGTTCAATAGATGTGAGCAACTAATGTCCATGAACGCTCTATTAGGCTGTATGTTTTGCTTAATGTTTTAATAACATGCGTTCGATAGTTACTTATTTTGAAGCAGATGCTTACATTCTCAATAATTATGTTTTTAATTACTGAGCTGCAGAATCTCAGTGATTTGAACTTTGAAGATAAGATTTCACTGATTTTGTCAGTCGCTAAGATGTTGCCCATCCATGCATGTACAGATATCATATGTATAGCATTCGTCTCGTCATGTAAATATTTAGTTGTGCCATAACCGTGCGCTTTCAGCATTAGCAAACGAAATCCTTTGAATGAATGTTACGTGTTGCGTACGTGCGTCAGTGTGAGAGAGTGTGAGAGAGTGTGAGAGAGAGAGAGAGAGAGAGAGAGAGAGAGAGAGAGAGAGAGAGAGAGAGAGAGAGAGAGAGAGAGAGAGAGAGAGAGAGAGAGAGAGAGAGAGAGAGAGAGAGAGAGAGAGAGAGATCAAATCAAATAAAATTTTATTTTTCGAGGGTTGTGGCATTAGCAATACAACGAGCTTTTTTTCAACCAGCCCTCGCCCAGAGAGGGGACTAATCTAATCACATATTTACACGGATATTAACGTAGAAAAAAAGGTCGTCTACCTCAGAGAGAGAGAGAGAGAGAGAGAGAGAGAGAGAGAGAGAGAGAGAGAGAGAGAGAGAGAGAGAGAGAGAGAGAGAGAGAGAGAGAGAGAGACTCGAATTTACAAGAATTGAACACTGTTTTTCCTATTCACGAAGAGAAATCCTCTTGTTGAATTTTGTGTATGCCGTGAAAATATGAATCGTGCTTGGTACTGTCAACGTTCAGTATGTTTTGACGGTACATCCATCCCGCTTTCCTGCCTCTGACACATTCACTGTAGTCATTTCATTACATTAATCCATCGTTAAAGCTGAGGCCTCTCTATGACTATCTGGGGTTATGTGTTTGAAAAGATAGGGCTGAGAGTCCTGTACATATTTCTAACGCGATAGAGAGAGAGAGAGAGAGAGAGAGAGAGAGAGAGAGAGAGAGAGAGAGAGAGAGAGAGAGAGAGAGAGAGAGAGAGAGAGAGTCTTAGATTATGCTTTGATTTATTTTTTATTGATTGAATTCAACATGTGTATTTGTTTATTTTGGATTACCTGCATGTTTATGTACGTGTTGTGCTTGTTTGATATCTTAATAAAGAATAAAGGATATGTTTTGCAGATTGTGTTTTAGGCTCAGCATGTGCGTGTGTTGACAAGAAAGAAACGATGACACGCAAACAGACAGAACCGTGCGCGCACACACACACACACACACACACACACACACACACACACACACACACACACACACACACACTCACACACTACAAACACCTGCACGCCACACACACAACACACACAATGTCATGCATAGAAACGAACCAAATATAATATTATATAGCAACAATTTTTTTACCCCAGCTAAAAAAAATCATAACCGAAGAACTTTTTTCAAACCTTCTAAGTTCTATGTCCTCGACTTGGCTATCTGACACTCATTATGGTTGAAGATTTCATTCACAGGGGTCACGTGTTATTCGATCAAATGGGAGTACCCCCAAAATCGACCCGACGAAAACGAATTTAAAAAATGTTCCAATCAAAAAAATGATACAAAATCAGGACACCAATTTTAGCAATTTTTACTTTCACAAAAAAGTCATGTTAATAATATTTATCTATCAAGAACAGTTTGTTTGCATGCATATGTTACGCCAATTCGACAATTACAGTTGTCTTCTTAGCGGTAGTAAACGTGTAGGTTTTGCATTAATTTTGAGGGGTCATACGACAAAAAGCGCTGAGCTTTAGCAATGACCCAGTGGATGCACACAAAGCAGCGTTTTCTCCAAGCAATAAGAAACTAAACAAGCTGAAATGCAATACCGAAGTCCGGGCTTTGTCGAAGATTACTTGACCAAAATTTCAACCAATTTGGTTGAAAAATGAGGGCGTGACAGTGCCGCCTCAACTTTCACGAAAAGCCGGATATGACGTCATCAAAGACATTTATCAAAAAAATGAAAAAACGTGTGAGGATACCATACCCAGGAACTCTCATGTCAAATTTCATAAAGATCGGTCCAGTACTTTAGTCTGAACCGCTCTACACACACACACACACAGACACACACACATACACCATGACCCTCGTCTCGATTCCCCCCTCTACGTTAAAACATTTAGTCAAACATTTAGAGTTTACAACAAACTGGAACAATCATCCGAGTCTCAACTGAGTTAGCATATTAAATGCCTCAATAAGCTCACTCCTACCTATCTCTCTGATTCCCTCTCACTCTATCAACCTTCCCGACCACTCCGCTCCTCAAACGACAACCTCAAACTCAACATACCTCACACAAAGCTTTTCCTTTCAAGCCCCCACCAACTGGAACTCACTACCTCTCCCCCTCCGTCAACAACAGTCTTTGGAAGCATTTAAATCTGGCCTCAAGACTTTTCTTTTCCCTAAATAATCTTCAGACTACAGTGCCCCGCTACCCCCCCCCCCCCCCCCCCACGTCACCCATCTTACCCGCAAGCCTAAATCAGAACAGTTGTAAATAGCCATGTACATAATTATTGTTTGAAATTTTCTTTTCTTTTTCATGCTTACTTTTGAGTGCCGTGTCTCTGTGTTGTTGCCTTGTCATCTTCATGCAATTTATGCGTGAGTGTATAATTATGAGTATGCTTGAGTTGTTCATGCGAAAGATTGTGTATGAGTGCGCCTTGAGTAGCCTTGTAGTGCGCGTTATAAATTCTCGTATTATTATCATTATTAAACTGGCTTGTCACTTCAAGCGAATGCGGGCCTACGTTTTGCATGTGAATTGTCAGCGTATCTTTTTGTGTGTGAAAATCAGTGCGTTCAGTATCATTCTGTGAGTTTGATAGATTGACTAAATATACATATATATTAATTTCGCTTCATGCGACTTATTGTTTGTTTGTAATTTGTTATAGTAAAGACGGATAAACATTTTGAAAACTTAAACAAAATAGAGAAAAAAATATATACATCTATGAAACCTGTTCATGTACTAGTCAAAAATTAGCGGATACAACTTTGCTGATGTGAAATAGAAAGTTATTATCTAAAGTCTACCGGGAATTAGGAAGAGGTTCCCCCTGCCCCCTCCTCCTCCATAGAACGGAGACCTGTCAGAGGAAGGCTAAGAGGCTAGGTCTCAACTGAGTTAGCATATTAAGGTAATGCCTTCGAATACACTGAAGGTAGAACAAGAAGCAAAGTTAGTTAGATTAAGACAACGGGAACGTTTCCTTTTAAAATAATTTTGTCTCTTGACACAAAAACGCGTTATTATAGGTTTTAATTACACAGAACTCGTTTACAACAAACTGGAACAATCATCCGAGCTCCGATGCTTAAAAAACTGAGGAAGTGCATATAACGAAGTCAGGCATTTACTGACCCAACACAAATACAGGGGCCAAAGACATGATGCATTACTAACACACTGTCCAATCTAAGCGGTTACCTCACACACACACACACACACTTTCACACACACACACACACACACACACACACACACACACACTTTCACACACACACACACACACACACACACACACACACACACACACACACACACACACACACGCGCGCACACACACACACACACACATACACACACACACACACACACACACAAACCAAAATGACAACATTTTCTGAGGTGTAACAGTGTACGTACTTACCCCAAGCACCCGGGCTGACAACTAACGCTGTGTCAGTGAACATACACTTAAAGCTCTCTCAAGGCCCGCCCACACATTATATATCATACACTGAGCACAAAAAGTTAAGGATATTTTTTCAGTGGTATTGCCCAGATGTTAAACAGCAGGTTTTTGGTCAGAAATATACGTGTATTTGAAGATCAGTCTTTCTTCTGCTCAAAAATGTGTTTCTGGAATCTGAGTAATATTTGGGTATGACGTCAAAGGTCCGTGACCACGCCTACCCTCAAAAATGGCGTTTTTTGACGGCATGATTCACTTTCAACCGTCGAAACAGTGACTTAAACTGAACGATACTTTACATTTTTTGCACCCGAAAGTTTATTTGGTGTCTTACACATTTCGTTCAAATCCGTCGCGCAGTCAGGCTGATCTAGCGTGTAAAAAAGAGCGACCACAATCCTGAAAAACAGCAAAACATCCAGGGGTTTTGTTGTGTTTTTGCTGTGTAGCTGCAGTTGATATGCAATAAATCTAAAACTACAAATAGCAGCCTCTCCAAATTTCACAGAACGATGACAAAGACCCTCGTCTGTATTCGCGCTAGTATTTGGAGCAAACAGAACCTGAGAATGGACGTTGTAACGGTTACCCATTAAAAATTTGCAAACGTTCGTAACGTCCTAAAAACAAATGTGACATGCACGCAACTTTGTACACTTTGCAAAAAAATGGTGTCATTACATGTCTGCCAAGTTTCAGAAACATTATTTCATGGGCTCAAAAGATATAGCCTCATGACTTTGAAGAAATAAAGAAGTAAAATCTCACTCCACTGCGCTGTTCTATTTTTAGACGATGACGTCTGCAAAACTCATATCAAGGTGGCTGAGTGATCAGGACACACACTTTCCAGTATCAAGGTTAATTGTACAAAGCTCAGCGATTGAAACCTTTTTCCTTTAAATAAGATCTGCTATTATGTGTGTTGTTTTTGAAATTTGTCTTTGGCACGGTGTTCTGGTGTGCAAGCGCGTGAGTTTATGCATCTGTCTGTTTGTGACTACGTGTGTGTTTGTATACATGTGACATGTGTGCATGATAAAAAAAAATAATCCGAAGACCTCCAAATAATTATACTTTTTGAGTTTGTGTGACTGTTCCCGTAGCTTGATGTTCACGGTTTACGAATTAAGGGACATTCAAAATAAGGGACAAAAAAAAGGCGTTCTCTCTGTGTCATAGTATTAGTAAGCCGTTATGACCTCGAGACAATGCTCTTATAGACTCTTAAAAACTTGGCGATGTCCATCTCCACAGCTCTATTTCGTAGCATTCCAACTGTCTGATTCGTCACAGCAAATGCCAGATTGTGTCTCGCCGCTATCAAGACGACGATGAGAAAAATCAAGTGTTGCCTCCATCTGACGTCATATTTTTTGCATTCTTCTATCTGCCCCCGCGGGTTAGGGGGAAGAATTTACCCGATGCTCCCCAGCAGAGGCGACTAACGGATTCTGTTTCTCCTTTTACCCTTGTTAAGTGTTTCTTGTATAGAATATAGTCAATTTTTGTAAAGATTTTAGTCAAGCAGTATGTAAGAAATGTTAAAGGCCAACATCCAAAAGAATTTTTCTCCTGGAGCGACCTAAACTTGAACCCGTCGCTCTTCTTGCATGTCTGTTTACTTCGTGTTGCACGCAAAAATTGCGCGACTTCCTTGCCGCGTGGATTGACGAAGCTATTTTATTCTCGTGACTGAAAACACTGCAGTGCGTGCAGTTTTATTCTGTGGGTTCGACAGATCGGTCCAGTAGTTTGGTCTCAATCGCTCAACACACACGCGCACACACACACACACACATACACATACACACACTGGCACACACACACACTCACACACACACAGGCACACACTAGCACACACACACACACACACGCACACACACGCACACACCCGCTCGGCTTTTTGTCCCCTCTGCCTCACTGATTTGGTTTTGTGTTTATTTCGTCATTATTTTGTTAGTAAATAGTGAACATTGCTTCAATGCCGAAGCAAAAAACATCATTATTGGTTGTAATTTGCTACCAATTTTAAAACCCGAATATCGTATTACATAGTAATTTTGACAGCAGTTCAAATGTGTACATTTACCAGTTCCATTCAGCAGACTTTCAGGTCTTTGTGACTGATTTCTGGCCAGGAATTCATCACGCTTTCTGTTGTTCATTCGTTTCCTGTGACATTGATCAACAAACCAGCAAAGTGTGTGTGTGTGTGTGTGTGTGTGTGTGTGTGTGTGTGTGCCTTTGGTTATATCGGTTTTTGTTGTTGTTGATGAGTACGTAACAAAATGTAGTCAGTATAATTATATACGTTTGCACCATACCTCATCTCCCGTGAAATATCAACAGAGTTCGAAGTTTCAGTTTGTCAATCTGTATAGTATGATTTGTTTTCAAATACGTTTTGTCTTTCTTTCCTTGTCCTGGTTTGTTTACAGATCATCGTCATTTTTTAATCTCGGAAGATCTAACTAGTGTTCTGAGCATCGCCTAAGTAGACATCAACAAGCATGTACATACTTGAATGATCTTGCCGTTGTCTATCTTTTGCGATATCATGTCCATTTCCACATCGCAACATTATTGAATATTTGTACCAGTTTCAATTTGTCTGATAGATGTTGAATGACACAGAAATAAAACGATTTCTTCGTGAACTTCAATTTAATATATCAGGTGTACGATACATCTACACAGTTGTGTGTGTGTGTGTGTGTGTGTGTGTGTGTGTGTGTGTGTGTGTGTGTGTGTGTGTGTGTGTGTGTATGTGTGTGTGTGTGTGTGAGTGTGTGTGTGTGTGTGTGTGTGTGTTCTTGAACATAACTACACCCATGTGTTTATGAGTTACATAATTATATATATGCGTTCAGTCAGTCTGCATGTTTCCTTTCACAAAATAAGACACAACATCAAAAATGAATACAGATTTGATCTGCAAGGAGGAAATATCAAACCAACCCACACCCCAAACCTAAAGCAGCTCATGACAAACTTTTGGTACACACTTTGCAAAATAATACTCTAATTTCTAACCAGCTGCATTACACGCTGCCAACAGAGAGAGAACAAGTCGCGTAAGGCGAAATTACAACATTTAGTTAATCTGTCGAACCCGCAGAATACAAGAAACTAAGTCCATCTCACGATGAACACGAGCCGAAATCATATGCACTCGACTTATGAAATAGAAAGAAATCAAATACGACGAAGAGAAGAAAAAGTTTGAAAGTACCATTGAACTTCCATGTCGGCGTGTGGCTGAGTTTAAAATAGGAATGTTGTTGCAATCTGTTAGGCACTTTCCCTTTTGACAGGTAGTTTTTGCATGTACAGCAAAACACGGCCTTTTTACATTTAGTCAAGTTTTGACTAAATGTTTTAACATCGAGGGGGAATCGAAACGAGGGTCGTGGTGTATGTGTGTGTGTGTGCGTGCGTGTGTGCGTGCGTGCGTGTAGAGCGATTCAGACCAAACTACTGGACCGATCTTTATGAAATTTGACATGAGAGTTCCTGGGTATGAAATCCCCGAACGTTTTTTTCATTTTTTTGATAAATGTCTTTGATGACGTCATATCCGGCTTTTCGTGAAAGTTGAGGCGGCACTGTCACGCCCTCATTTTTCAACCAAATTGGTTGAAATTTTGGTCAAGTAATCTTCGACGAAGCCCGGGGTTCGGTATTGCATTTCAGCTTGGTGGTTTAAAAATTAATTAATGACTTTGGTCATTAAAAATCTGAAAATTGTAAAAAAAAATAAAAATTTATAAAACGATCCAAATTTACGTTTATCTTATTCTCCATCATTTGCTGATTCCAAAAACATATAAATATGTTATATTCGGATTAAAAACAAGCTCTGAAAATTAAATATATAAAAATTATTATCAAAATTAAATTGTCCAAATCAATTTAAAAACACTTTCATCTTATTCCTTGTCGGTTCCTGATTCCAAAAACATATAGATATGATATGTTTGGATTAAAAACACGCTCAGAAAGTTAAAACAAAGAGAGGTACAGAAAAGCGTGCTATCCTTCTTAGCGCAACTACTACCCCGCTCTTCTTGTCAATTTCACTGCCTTTGCCATGAGCGGTGGCCTGACGATGCTACGAGTAAAATGGCATTGCGTTTCATTCTGTGAGTTCGACAGCTACTTGACTAAATATTGTATTTTCGCCTTACGCGACTTGTTTACAAATCCTAAAGACTGTCGGAAACTTCGCATGCTCTCTTGTGAACGCCATGTGAAACATTGATTCTGAAACAAAAATCTATGGCATGAATGACAATGGAAAGACGGTCTCTCTCTGATTCCAAGTTCATAATGACAGTTATAAAGTGCTGAATTTAAAAAATCTGTAGATGAAGTAAAATCATTTGAATGTTGGCTTTTTGAAACTTCATAACAAACAGCCACCTCGTCTATATCATTATCTGAAAGAATGCCAACTTCCTTTGAAACACCAACATTTGTATGGAAAACTTCTGTTTCTGTCATCTTTGATTTCATTTGACAACTTGGACTGATGGCATCTTCCAGAGATATATCCATTACTTTCAACTTGCGCCTCTTTGTATTCCTGTAAGCCTGCCACTTATTTATAAAAAGAAACGTTTGATACTTTTACCAAACAGTTAGTATAATGCACGATTTACCTGTATTCGTCTTTAAATTCTGCAAGACTGAAGCGAAAGAGGTCTGTCTCAGTTTTGTCGTCAGTTTGTTGTGTACATTTACACACGCACAACGAACAACACATGCACAGGCCCGGGGGAAGCTCTCCTTTCTTATGTCCGACGATAGACGTATACATGTAGTTTACATGTTTATTAGTCAGATTACGTGTATGATATGACGGAGAGTCGCATCGGTTTGATGCCGTGAACCCAACCGTGGCTGTGGCTGTCGTTTGAAGTAGCCTACTTCTTTATAAAGATTCATTTACATTCTACTTCTGACCAAGGCATGTTTGGTACCTACTGAATCCTTGTTGCGTGTAGTTTTACGTGGCACGTTGCCCAAAGTTGTATTCTTGAGGAGCATAAAATAAAACGTGTTACAAAGTTATCTCAAAACTCTGCAGTGACTGCTCGCGCAGCAGGTCAGCTAATTATAGCACGCAGCCTCCACAGACAGCTTTCGAGCCGAGACCATATGAGTCGCCGCTCCTGCGGCTCGTCAAAAACTGCACGCACTGCAGTGTTTTCAGTCACGAGAATAAAATAGCTTCGTCAATCCACGCGGCAAGGAAGTCGCTCGATTTTTGCGTGCAACACGAAGTAAACAGACATGCAAGAAGAGCGACGGGTTCAAGTTTAGGTCGCTCCAGGAGAAAAATTCCCGCGGATGTTGGCCTTTAAAGGCACAGTACGACTCCCGTAAACCATCACAGATACTGTCAGGCTTTTACACACAGTACAAACACCCTTTCATTTAAACACTCACCGCTTGAGAACATCCTAGGTGCCCTCCGTAAAGAGCGAGCAATTTTCAAAGAATTTATTTTTGCGTGGTTTATCTTACCCCTGAGCCATCGTGAACCCGTGTGATCCAGTTTCCCTTTTTTCACAATGTAGTTGTCAGTTAGTAATTTGAATGCGACTCGATGTGTTTGTTTGTTTGTTTTTGGGGTTTTAATGTCCCTTCAGCAGATGCTAGCTGCGATTCGAGACCGATGCAGTTATTTTCTTTTTCACTTCAAGTGGCAAGTTCCGAGGCTACGTTTCAGACTATTTACATTCAGATCTATCACTGTAAAAGAAGGTTCTAAAAATTAATCACTCGATGTGAGCTTATCTGCAATAGCACGTTATTATGTACCTCTGACTATGCACGAAACAAACGGCTGTGGTTCACAAGAACTCTAGCGATGGCTTTTGACTGTTCAGAGGAACTGGCGAAAGGCATAAACCGTCGTCTGCTACGAGAACCACGACCTTGCGTGACCCTGCTTCCGGGCTTTTCTTTTTTCAAACTTTCAAAACTTCGAATTGTACTGATCTTGTCTTGATGAAAAAAGAATTCTTTTATGATTTAAGAATGTTTGTGTAACAAGCTGTCAATTTATTATTTAGATTTTAAAAGTTGGGTCTAGCGCCAAAACGCACCACGGTCCGATTGTCTGAGAGACAATCCACAAAATTAATTCTTTAAAAATTGCTCGCTCTTTACGAAGGGCACCTAGGATGTTCCCGTTCGGTGAGTGTTTAAATGAAAGGGTGTTTGTACTGTGTGTAAAAGCCTGACAGTATCTGTGATGGTTTACGGGAGGCTTACTGTGCCTTTAATGAGCAAACTAATTAATTAACGTTTAAAGCTTCCGAGGTAAAATGCAAAGTCCGGACAGAGTAAAAGATTGCTTGACCAAAATTTCAATCTTCTTCTTCTCGTTCGTTTTTAATTTGATCGAAAAATGTTGGTGTGACAGTGCCGCCTCAACTTTCACAAAAAGCCGGATATGACGTCATCAGACATTTATCGAGAAATTGAAAAAAATCGTCTGGGAATATCATAACCTGGAACTCTCATGTAAAGTTTAATGAAGATTGGTCCAGTAGTTTTTTGTGAACCGCTCTACACTTACACACACACACACACACACACACACACACACACACACACACACACACACACACACACACCACACCCTCGTCTCGATTCCCCGTCTATGTTTAAACATTTAGACAAAACTTGATTAAATGTAACAACAACAATATAAGTGTTGAAAACAAGCGAGTGTCCACTTACAACTAAAACACGACAGGAACTTGGACGATATCCGCGACAAGTCTGCATGCTTTCTGTCCACCGTCTTCCTGACGACAGGCGTGACCTCTGCAGGAGTCCAGTAGAGCGCTGCGCTTCTTCTACTCGCCGTCATGATGGCATGGCGGCTGTGGGCGGGGACGTAGCTCAGTTGGTAGCGCGCTGGCTTTGTAGCCAGTTGGTCGATCCCCACGCTCGGCGAGAGATTTATTTCTCGGAGTCAACTTTGTGCAGACTCTCTTCGGTGTCCGAACACCCCATTGTGCACACAAAAAATCCCAAGTTCACAGCGAAAGTCTCAGGGCTTGGAAAACACGAAGACACGCATGCATCATCTCTCGTCTCTGATTATCATGATCGTATATTGATACTTTGACGAGACAAATCCAATGCTGTGTCAAAGAAGACAGCCACAGTGGGCTTGTTCGAGTCAAAGTATCTCACCATATCTTCAGCGTATTACCAATACTTGTCCCAATATAGGCCAACAGGACGTTAAACCCCAATAGTCAGTCTGTCATGGTGGCTGTGAACATGCATCACCAACACCTGGCGAACGGGAACCTTGGATGTTGAGGCAGACAACTCTTTGTTGATGGAAAAGAAACAAACAGCGATACATGTGGTCCAACGAGAGTGCGTAAGTGTTTCCCCTCTTGAATGGACAAGTATTAAAGAGGAAGTGCATGGGTCACAGCATTGCCGAAGCAACGATTTACCTTTTTGTCGCAGATAACGATATTAACAGTCAACAGCTTTATACAATTTTTTCACAGATGCCTTTCACATACCTTTAGTGTTGCCAGCCAATTACGTAATCACACACATTGTGTTGACGTAAAGTACCCAAAATAAACTAGGCCAAAAATCATTGCGACAATTTTCACACCGTAATTAAAGCATCAATTCCCGTGTCATTTCATCCAAACTGTATATGCCTGTGAAGGCTGTTCACTTAACTATCTGGATCACCTTTCGGATAAAAGATTTTTTTTACAGGGATCACGTGACCGCAGCTCTAAAAAAAAAAGTACCCTCACAATCGACAGGACAAAAACGGAAGAGCCCAATTAAAAATCGACCAAAAATCACAATAGGCAAACCTTTGGAACTTTGACATACGAGAAGAAAGCCAAATCAATTATCTACCCAGAAAAGGTTGTTTTGTTAATATTACCCTGTAATTGTATTGGGCAAATATTTATTTTATTTGTAATTAAATACTTGGGACTAGAGATTGTTGTCTCTTTTTCGCCGAGATGAAGGGCAGACACGCTTGACCGGTATGAGCTTGCTTTGAGGGATAAACTTACCGTATGTTATTGCCCCCCCCCCCCCCCCCCCCCCCCCCCCCCCCCTCTGGACAAGGGCCCCTTAGAATGTTTTGTGTCTGGATGATATGCTAGAAGTAATTAGATATTAAAGGACGTTATGCTCATATACACACATATCAACACACACACACCAACGCACACATCAACAGACATGTGCGCAATGCACACGAACACATAGCATGCAAGGGACACACGAGTGACTGATTCTTCTTGTTTAATCTCAGAAACAAGACAATTTCTGTTGTATTTTCATATTACACCATTACCTCTCTCAATCACACACACACACACACACACACACTAACACACACACAATTACAATCACACACACACACACACTCTAACCGTAACATTCATTATTTCCAGGGTTCTGGAGTCTTTTTCCAAAGCTGCCCTTGCACCAACATTACCATCGGCATCTGTGCATCACACCCTCATACCACCTTCAAAATTACTGGCTGGAGAACAGCTGAGAAAAAACTCTGAAAGCTAGGGTTGTATATCGATACAAAAAATAACGTATATTATCTCAATATTTTTTTTCTGTATCAATATTAATCAATGATATTTCGGCAACTGCAAATCATTTTATCAAGTGATATCAAGTGGGGTTCAGATGCTATCCTTAAAAAATCGAGTGTCCAAGGCAAGTTCTTGAGCCTCAAATTACTTTTATATCTTCTTTGTTCATGGGCTGAAACTCCCAGGGCTTTTACGTGTATGACCGTTTTTACCCAACCATTTAGGCAGCCACATTCGGGGGATGCAAGCTTAGTATTATCGGGTTTCCATAACCCACCGCACTCTGACATGGATTACAGGATCTTTTTCGTGCGCACTTAGTCTTGTGCTTGAGTGTACACATGAAGGGGGATAAGGCACCAGCAGGTCTGCACATTAGCTGACATGGGCGATTAAAAAAATCGCCACCCTTAACCCACCATGCCCGGCCGGAATTCGAACCCACAACCTTCCGCTTGGGAGGCTGGCGTCTTTACTCTGATCCACTTTGCTATTGCGCCTGTCTGATCTATTATATGACATCAGTCACTTTTCTTCTTGGAATTTAATGAATGGAAAACATCAGAATCACAGTCCCCTGCATACTTTCACACTGTCACAAGTCTCTACGCACACAGACCGTTTAAAACCAAACCTTCATGCGCTCCTTCTCACACATTTCACTTAAAACAAAAGTTCTTCACAGTCCCGATATCAATTGTCCTTCCCTAGCACCCTAAAACCCAGGCAGTATTCTCCCTTTTTTGATGAGTTTCTTTCTGTGTTTCGCTTTCTTGTCGTCTTTTCGTTTCTGAAGGTTTTTCTCACGTTTGTCCTGCCGTTGGTTCTTGTGTTTCTCTACAATCTGCTTCCGGTCGTCCCATTTCTTCACCCGATGAGTTTTCATTTTCTCTTTTCGTTTTAACGCCCTCTTCAGCAGCACTGGGTCGTCCTTGACCTTTTCACCTTTGGCCTTGCTCAATACGTCCTGCAAGCAAAACAAAGCAAAGAAATTGATACGCTGTGTCTCATCAAAACACTGCCTGCTAATTCTTGTTTGAGAAAGTTTTGTTTTAATGTTGAACGTATGAACAGATATACACTGTTCCAATCGACGTTTTTGGAAAGAACTGTCAAGTTTTTTTGGGGATTGTGGAAGACGTGCTTTCTCTTGTTTCCATAGAAACACTGAGGCAAGCCTACAGTGTCCTGTGTAGCTTCCCTCATTGTTTCTATGGCCATCGCCAGTCAATGGTCACTTCAGTGTGCACATTTTCGAAAGAAAAAGACATCATATCGAGGGGACACCGCATAACATACTTAATATAAGTAATTTTTCACTTCGATTCTGGTTTGAACTGGTCAACTACGTGTTCCTGTTTGTCACCCTAAAGCGAAGCGCAACTCTTCCAAAATGCTTGGAAATCCTGACAGAGTTATTTCGGAATCCTTTTTTCGTTTCTCTCCACCCTGTTCTTCATCTTCATTTCCATGTCTTTTTACACCAGGGATGTGTCGCCACATTTTGCGTTTGGCATTTGAAGGCGATACTTATCTCTCACGCTAAGGAGAGCAATCTGGGAGTTATTTCCCTTGCGGCATTGTCTTTCGACGATTTCAATGGGTTTTTATTCTTGACTGCGGGCATTGATCGTAATGCAAATTTCAGTGACGACTTTGACTGGCAATTTTTAGTGATTGGCTCTGGCATTAGAATTTTCGGTTTGTCATTGTTGGAATTTATCCTGGGGCAGAGTGGGCCCCAAGCTTCGGCAATGTTTGGGGCGGAACACAAAACTCCCCCGCCTCCGCTAGTGTCGAACCCTGAAGCAAGTAAGTGATAGTTAATAATCTCAGAAATGATGAATCCTGTTGGTGTGTTGTCCTTACCTGCCACACGTGTTTCTGTTCCAGCTTAGCAGCAGCATCCGGATCCGACTCCTTGACCTTGGCAACCTTGGCGTCGCGCTGTTCCAGTTTGGCAAGCAGACGTTTGTAGTCCTTTCCCACCAAAGTCCCTGTGTGCTTCTCTTTTTCTCCTGCACATCATGTTCATACAGATTAGTAGAAGAAACCAAGAACAGTAAGAATAAGATCTGCTCTAGTGCTAGAAGGAATAGTCCCTGTGCGCATCTTTTTTTCTCACAGAATAAGATCTGCTTGGGGGAATGAGTGGTGTAACAGCTCTGCCTCAAAATATTCTTTTTCTTCTTCTTCTTCTGCGTTTGTGGGCTGAAACTCCCACGTACACTCGTGTTTTTGCACGAGTGGAATTTTACGTGTATGACCGTTTTTACCCCGCCATTTAGGCAGCCATACGCTGCTTTCGTAGGAAGCATGCTGGATATTTTCGTGTTTCTATAACCCACCGAACTCTGACATGGATTACAGGATCTTTTCCGTGCGCACTTGGTCTTGTGCTTGCGTGTACACACGAAGGGGGATAAGCCACTAGCAGGTCTGCACATAAGTTGACCTGGGAGATCGGAAAAATCTCCACACTTAACCCACCAGGCGGCCGCGGCCGGGATTCGAACCCTCGACCTTCCGATTAAGAGGCCGACGTCTTACCACCTTGCCACAGCGCCCGTCTCAAAATATTCAGGAACCACTTACACAGTGGAACCCCCCTTGTAAGACCATGGTTTCCAACATTTTGTTTTCACACCCTCTGTACATTACACCCATCTAAAACTCCCCGCCTCCTTCATTGGACCTGATTATGTCTGATTTTTTGAAGTGTTAAAAGGGGGGTTCCACTGTAGCATGATATAATTGTGTCTCTTCCTTGGCTGAGACCTGTACTTTCTTTCAGCACCTGCATGTCAGAACCATATCAGACAGACATTTTCCACGGATATCTCTGTCATCGTCATCACTAGAGGCACAGCCACTGGCCTGTCTGCTAAAGTCATTATAATTTGCATGATTGTCGGCTAGATAATCATGGAGCAGTATGACAGAATCATAAACACTGCCTTTCTTACAAGCGCAGCTACTGACCTGTCTCAGCTAAAGTCATTATAATTTGCATGATTGTCGGCTAGATAATCACAAAGCAGTATGACAGAATCATAAACACTGCCTACCTTACAAACACAGCTACTGACCTGTCTCAGCTAAAGTCATATTTGCATGATTGTCGGCTAGATAATCACAAAGCAGTATGACAGAATCATAAACACTGCCTTCCTCACAAGCACAGCTACTGACCTGTCTCAGCTAAAGTCATATTTGCATGATTGACAGCTAGATCATCACGAAGCAGTATGACAGGAATCATAAACACTGCCTACCTTACAAGCACAGCTACTGACCTGTCTCAGCTAAAGTCATATTTGCATGATTGACAGCTAGATCATCACGAAGCAGTATGACAGAATCATAAACACTGCCTACCTCACAAGCACAGCTACTGACCTGACTGGGTGAAGTCAAATTTACTAAACACCATCTTCCCCTCCTTGTTGACGATGGGTTTGTTGGGTCGCTTGGCAACCACAGGACTGTCTGCGTTGGGCGTCGGGATCGAGTCCTGGCTGGCTTTGCTTCCCTTGTTTTTGTTTTTGTTCTTTTTGTTAGCGTTCATGCGTCGCTGCTTTCTCTCCAGTCTCTTCTGTTCCTGCTGCTCCGCCCCGCTCAGCCCCTGAGCCCGCTTCGCTGCAAGGTATGAGGTCATGATAAATAATAATAATAATAATAATGCATAATATTTATAAAGCGCCATGTATACAGGGTTTAACCCTGCTCAAAGCGCTGTACAGTCATTGGAAAAATACAACATAACATTATTTCAAGTGCAATCACACGCATATCAATGAATAACACAATGCACTATAAAACATTATCACACGCGCGGACACACATACACGCACTATAAAATACACATTGCACAATAATACATGATCACAAACATGTCAACAAACTTTATCAAGAAACTAGTAATATTCTTTCTTTCTTTATTTGGTGTTTAACGTCGTTTTCAACCACGAAGGTTATATCAATCAATCAATCAATCAATATGAGGCTTATATCGCGCGTATTCTGTGGGTACAGTTCTAAGCGCAGGTATTTTATTTTTTAAATTTTTATGCAATTTATATCGCGCACATATTCAAGGCGCAGGGATTTATTTATGCCGTGTGAGATGGAATATTTTTTACACAATACATCACGCATTCACATCGGCCAGCAGATCGCAGCTATTTCGGCGCATATCCTACTTTTCACGGCCAAGTCACACGGGTATTTTGGTGGACATTTTTATCTATGCCTATACAATTTTGCCAGGAAAGACCCTTTTGTCAATCGTGTGATCTTTAACGTGCACACCCCAATGTAGTGTCAGACCTGTTTACCCCTAAAACATTGCATGTGTATTTTCTGGGAGCAAAATGAGGCAAATGTGTAGTTTTGTAATTGAATGTGTAGAATTTCTCGTCGACCTATCACAACAACAAGAACAATGATTGCTACTTTTTACCACATGTATTGATTGACTGACGGAAAAATGGGAATTGCAGACAGTGCAATGAGCATGATGTTTTCCTTTCCGCGAAGACAAGGCATGGGTAGTCCTGATGATATTTTGGCAGAAAGACTTGGTTCGGCGCATTGCTCGTCTTTTTCTTTTTGGTCGGTGGCCTTTCGGAGTCATTTTCTTCACAGTTCTCATCTTCACTTTCGTGTGCTCTGCGTTCAGCCATTGTGTCGAAACGCCCGCATGGTTTGGCAGTAACGCTTTCAGTTGTACCCGGCATTTGCTTGGAGAAGCCTATTCGGCATTAACAAGCTACAACGCAACGCCCGTGGGCGCTTTACGCGCTGCACGCAGCAAACGACTGCTGGCCGAAAACATGGATTGGAAAATGGATCGGTCAAGGGAGATGAAGAAAATTACGGATTGTGATTTGCGTAGCCGAAACAATACCGTTTGCGTGCAGGGACGGGGCGGTGTGAGAGCACAACGGGACAAGGAACAGGTGTAAAGACGAAAAAAAAAGAATTTTTTTTTTAAATTTTTTTTTTTAAATACCGTTTGCGTAGAAAACGACAGACTTGCGTAGTTGCGTAGTATATTATTCAAATTCGTAGTTTACTACGCTCAATGTGTAGTGTAAACAGGTCTGTAGTGTACACGAAGGGACCTCGGTTTTTCGTCTCATCCGCGACGGAACTAGTAATATCGTGTTAACCAAAAAAATTCATACCATAAACATTCCAGCCTTGAGTCGCTTGATTCCATTGTGTTTGCAGAGCTGCCTGAAAAGGCCTCTTGTGAACCCTGCCTAGAGGAACCAGCGAAGCCATCGATTCCATCTGACCTAGCAGCGAGGACAACTCCTGAGCCGTGGATAGATTCTTTCCGTAGAGAGAGCGAATCAAAGCCTGCAACTTGTCCACCCTTCTCTCTCCATCCCTAGATAAGTGAAATGTTCGGACGGTTCCAACTCCGACTTCACCAGATTCACTGTGAAGCCGAGTTGCCATGCCAGACTGAGAACCCTCTGCGTGTGTGTTCTGCAAAGGTCCAGATATGCCCTCAACCGCACACCTTCCTGTCTCACCAGGGCACAGAGCTGACGAATGACCCATACGGGACTGGGTGGCCGAGTGGTAACGCACTTGCGCTCGGAAGCGAGAGGTTGCGTGTTCAGGCCTGGGTCAGGCCGCAATTTTCTCCCCCCTTTCCTAACCTAGGTGGTGGGTTCAAGTGCTAGTCTTTCGGATGAGACGAAAAACCGAGGTCCCTTCGTGTACACTACATTGGGGTGTGCACGTTAAAGATCCCACGATTGACAAAAGGGTCTTTCCTGGCAAAATTGTATAGGCATAGATAAAAATGTCCATCAAATACCCGTGGGACTTGGAATAAAGTAAAAAAATTCCATCTCACACGGCATTAAGTCTCAGGAAACATGAATACACGCATGCAGGAAAAAAAAATATGGGTAGCGCCGTATGTATGGCAGCTCGCTTTCCCCGGGGAGAAAGCAGCCCGAATTTCCATGAGGGTAACCTCACTGGACTGTAAATCCAATCCAATCCAATCCATCCATCCATCCATGGTGAATATCCAAGGGGAGAGAGAGGGACCGAAAGGAAGAGCTCGAAATTGAAAAATTTTCTCTCCCCAGCGGAAGCGCAGCCATTTCCTGTCCGCCGAGTGCATGAGCACATGGAAATAGGCGTCCGTCAAGTCGACAGAAGTCGCCCAGTATCCTGGCCGGAGAGCCTCTCTCACCGAGGCAGGAGTCTCAATTGTGAATTTCACAACTCGAAGATATCTGTTCAGAGTTGACAGATCGAGAACCGGTCTCCATGCTCCTGAAGCTTCCCTGCACAGCTGACTTGGCCTCCGGGTCTCTTGGAAACTTGAAAGGCGGAGGTATCCTGGTCAGAGGAGCCTTTCCCTCTGCCCAGAGAAGACGGAATCCCGAACGCACTATCCCTAAAATCCACTCGCTGGCCACCATGCGTGACCCTGGAGGGGCCGCCCGCCACCATGATGGTGGGGGCTACCGGGATCAGCGGTTTGGGAAGGCATCATTGGAGGTGGGGCTTACGCCCCGACCCCCTAGAACCACAAAAAGAGCCCCTCTTTTGATAAGGGGCACCTCGCCCCCTACCTCGAGAAGAAGTGTTCTGATTCTGTGCCTTGCCCCCACCAGGGGAAGAAGGCTGTGCCTTGCTCTCAACCTGAGGCTTGTTTAGCGCTTTCTGGAAACCTTGATGCGCAATCCGAGCAATGGCCAAATCTCTTGCATCTTGAGTCTCTTTTTGCAGAGCATCGAGAGATGTACGACCCAAGAGGGAGCCCTCCGTGAAAGGTGAGGCCCTCAGATTATCAATCGTGCCTTTGTCTCTGATCCTAGACCCAGCTAGGAAAGCCGATCTGCGAGAATGTACTGCGTGAGTATACAGTCTGGCCGAAAGATGCATCTGCTCTTGCGAAACCCTGGCTAAAGTAGCCAAAAGGGTAGTCACATCCTCCGAGGAGGCATCAAACCGAAATTCGAAAGGATCAAGCAAAGTTGCAATCAACCTTGACAAAGATCTCTGGAGAGACTCCGACACGGAAGCCAACTCCAACAGAGACCTTCCAGTCTCCTCCAATGCCAAAAGGGAAGCTTCAGTATAGGGGACAGACCTGTCCCTACTATACCCATCTTCCCTCAGAGTGGCTAGTTCCGGTGTAACCGGAAGAGCTGACCTAGGTAGAGCGAACGCCTCAATCAGATTGACAGGCTGAGTACCCAATTTGAAATTCCGAAAGCCAACCGAACAAGAAGGAGCTTGTTGATCAACTTGAGCAAGCCAAGGCTTAGCCGACTCAGGTGCCTCACTGTGTTGTGACAACAAAGGAACAGTAGAGCTCTGAGTATTCGACTGAGGATGAAATTTCGTCAGAATTTTCTATATCTCGAAGGCCACAGACGATGATTCTCGGAACCGGAAAGAACTCCGGAAATCACCAAGAGCCGAAGGTGGTGGAACAACCTGAGCCTTAGACTCAACCACCCCTTCCTCGAAATACTTGAAAGCCGTTTCCGATGCCAAAGCAACAGCTTTTGACAGCTTGTGCGGCAACCTGAATTCAGTGCATTCCCCCATAGCGGAAGCACCTTCATCAAAACACCCATCATGCACATCCGTGCAATCCGGAAGCTGACCCCCGCATTGACTGTCATAGTTCAACAAGGAGCCAGCTTTACTGCCCTCTTCCTGCCCCCAGGGCAGAAGCGGAAGCTGCACACCCCGGCCAAAATCTTCTGATAAGGCTGGGTGCACCAAGACTTCCGTTCGCTCCTCAGGGTCCCTACCCCGCACTGACCGACCGACAGAGCGGTGGAGGCCAGCCCAGAGATCAGAATTTTCGCCCCTACGACTCACGTCAGGGGTTACTTTCTCCTGAGGACGCACTACGCTTTGGCCGGAGAACCCGGTTACTTGCGTAGCTGACATACCTTTAGATTGAGCTGGAACGCCGGAAGACGGACCACTCAAGGAATGGAAGTGACGGTCATCATCATCCTGTGAAGCATGAACATCTGCATGCGTGACCGTAGCGAAAGGGCGAACCTTGGCTAGAGAAGAAACATCAGTCACCCCGGAAGGAAGGGCCCGAAGCTCAGCTCTCGTGGACGAAATCTCCGCAGCCAAAGATGAAACCTGCGAACTGAGCGAAAGTAGCAAAGCAGCTACGTCCGCAGAAGCCAAACCAGAACCCACAGAAGAGGAAGTCCCTTTAACGGGCTTATCTTCAAGAACGACCTTGTCTAAGGACCTAACAGGTAAAATGGAGGTAGCCGGCAAATCGACCAATACATCAATACATTTCTTGGAGGTCGGTTCTAAAACAGAAACAACAGCCTGGCCGGTTTGTTTAGATTTCCTAGGCGTTTTCTTGGAAGGAGAGGACTCAGCAGCCACCTGTTTAGGGGTATGCCTCTTCCTGGTATTATCAGCCATGACAAAAAGACTCAAGAATTTTTTTTTGAAAAAAAGTCCAAATTGTGGCCAAAAACGCCGCCAAAAACATGAAAAGACAAGGGAAGATCTCACCTCTGACCTCAATATAGTAGCAAAGTCAAAACGAAGAGTAGAAAACCAAGAGGAATGTAACAAAGTCAAAAGACTCAGTGACAACGGCTGCAAAACAGCCAGAGCGTACGAAATAGCGACCAACTTGACTGAGTGCTGAGGTAGGAATGACAACAAATGGCGGCATATGCGCACGCATACGGAAGACAGACTCAGTATTGGTCTGGCCTTGATACCAGTATGGGTATTGGTCACTCTTTTTTAGAGTTGTCTCCCTTGTTACCAAGGGGACGCGTACAGCATTACCAGCACTGAAATAGTTGCTATATATATGTGAGTTGGGTAAGATATGCAATTTAATGATGTTTATTGGTAGTATTTTTGCCAGGAATGTTATTGTTTTATATTCTTACGTGTTATGTTGTATATGTTGTCTGATGCTTTGATATATATGTATACACCACACCTGAATTTATCTTTTTGAGATATAAAGTTTTCTATGTCTATGTCATAGCGTATAGTGGATGTTTCAGGAACCTGCATTGAGGAGCCCGCGCGGGCGATATTGGGCGCTCAGGGGGGGAAAGGGATATTACGGTTAAATGTCAAAACCAACAAGAACCCGCGGATCTGATTGGTTCCCACTAGACATTATCCAGAAACACCTACGTTGGGGCTGTAATGGCTGTGGGAGAGTTGCCCCACTTATACAGATACATGCAAAGCCATGCCACCGATGACTTGAACCAAGTGATCTGGTTTCATGGTGACAAATGAGCTCTGCTGTGCATTTTGTGTAGTGTCCCCTCAATATGATGTCCTTTATTTGTTAGAAAATATCCAAAGCGAAGCACACTTTATACAGCTAAATATAAAGCACAGTGGGCTAAACACTCATCCCTATAAAGTTGAACCCCCCTTTTAAGACCCCCCAATTTAAGACTTCCTTCCTTTTAAGACCATGTTTTTCTCAGACTTTTTGTTCATAACCTCTGTCAATTTACCCCCATTTTAAGACTCCCTCCTTTTTAACTCATTGTCTCCAAGGTACGGATATATCCGTAACCACTCATATGGCTCTATCTGACCTGTAAAGTCCATCTAACGACTGCATTCCAGCGTGTTGATACACAGTTTCTACAGAGTTACTACAATTCTGAGTGACCTGCTGCAGCACAGCTGGTCTCGGCTGAAAAAAAAACTTGGTCAACATAGGTGGGGAAGAACGCGTTGAGACCTGATTTTCTCAGACTTTTGGAGGTCTTAAAATGGGGGTTCCACTGTACACACCTTGCAGTTGAGCGATTCTCGCTCGAAGCTTCTCCTGCATCTCCTGAATGTTGACAGTTGGTGCCGTCTTCTCCTTCCCTGCCTTCTTCTTCTTCTTCTGCTTGCTCTCCTTCTTGCCTTTAATCTTCTCCTCTGCGGAAGATAGGCGATACAACGTTACCTCACATTTCTCACAGAAAAAAAGTACAGTAGAACCCCCCTTTTATTAAAGAATGTATTTAAGACCCTGAAGTTAAGACTTCCTCCCTGTTCAGACCTTGTCTTTTTCACATTTCTTATACACAAGTCTTGTAAATGTACCCCTATTTTAAGACTCCCTCTTTTTTATGATCTGAATTTCTCAGATTTTTGGAGGTCTTAAGGGGGGTTCCACTGTCCAGGTGTACAATGGACGCCCTTGAAACCAGCCAAAAAGTTACCCCACACAGCAGGGATCTTTTCACTACAGGAATAATTTGGTAAGTATAATAAAAGGACAACACAAAATTAGTGTTGTTCTCATGCCTTGGACTTTGATCACTGACATAAACTTTTCTCATCTGATGCATTATTCTGACCTTTTACTGGTTGACGATCCAATAGTTCGACATGTTACATAGGACGTCTTTTGACAGAACAATATTTTTTTTAAGTGAGGGCATTTAGACCACATGCAGATTTTCGATCCAGATCCAACTCACCAACAAGTTGAGTCTGGGAACAACACTGTTAGTTATGGTACTCCCACAATAGTTTTCATTTGTGAAAACAATGTCTCTTGTAATTTTGAAGCCGGTTTCAACAAGTCACAAAAAGAAAACAAAAACTTACCCATAGCATTCAGCGTTGTCTGTAGGTTGCTGACTGTTTGTTTGTTGATTGGATCCACTCGCATCTTTTTGGCTGGCCTTCCGTTGCTCGTCTTGGTCTCTGATGCATCTTCACCTAAAGGTATAACCGGACATCCAAAAAGGTTATATTTCCTTCTTATGTGTTCACCCCCCCCCCACTCACAGAGCTTTTGAGCTTCTCTACCTGATACTCTCACCCTCCACCTCACATTCTATTTCTACCTATGCAAAAGAAATCATTAAGTGAGTGTACACCCAGCCAGCCAGCAGTCACATACATGTATGGTCGTCTTAGTGAAGTATCTATGACTATATCGATCTACGGCTTGTGTGTGTCTGTCTGTGTGTTCACGATTCACGGCCAAAGTTCTCGATGGATCTGCTTCAAATTTGGTGGGCATATTCAGGTAGACCCCGGACACAATCGTGGACAATTTTGAACACGTGCGTGCTCTCAGCGAGCAGCGCTGAACCGATTTTGGTTTTTCTGTACATCCATTCCCAGTAACTCTTCCTTATCTTCTCCAGTGTTTTGCGCGTTTATCTCCCTTCCTTCATACGGTGCACCGGCAAAGCCGGCGTACACCCGGCAAAGTCGGCTCTACTTCTTCCTGGCGAAGCCGTACCCGGCGAAGCGGGTATTCATCTAGTATATATATATATATCTACTCACTGACTTTCAAAGTGTGCATCCAGTTTCGAATCAAATTTTTGCATTTTACTTGAAGAACTAAACGAAACTTTTATTTTAACCATGAAATGTAAATTGTAATTGAAATAATGCTTACCTTTGTTCCTAATAATACCCTTGGCCTCTTCATTGAAGTAGATCTGCGCTGGAACCAGGTCCAGAAGCTGCTTGAAATAAACATTGTCTTTGTCGATATCATCCATCATCCTCTCTTCTTTCCCTACAGGGCTGCTTCTATTTGAAAGGTCGACGTTGCTGCTGGGTTGACCGTCCAATTGTGTATGGAGCTCAGTTATGGTCATCAACTTCAGCGGTGTAAATCACTAAATGAGCAGTAAGTGGTGACAAACTTTCTGAGGTCCCTTGCAGTATGTTTGCAGTCTCTTCATGGAGCTGAACAGAACAAAACATAAAAACCCCATAATATTTGCATAAAAAAGGTTTACTTTTGTGAACTTGAATAGTTGAAACAGCTGCTCATAATATTGTGGAGAGGTTAACTGCCAGTGTAATCTCTGTCTTAATTGTATCCATTCAGTACTGGCATTAGTTGGTTCTTTTCATGCATTGTGTGTAGACAGTCCGACACCAACGTATACTTGAATTTCTTCTCAATTGACTTTTCTCGCTGTTGTCTTTTGAAAAGAATGGGTTTGGAGACGTTTGTTTGTCAACTCTGAGAGAGAGAGATCAAATCAAATCAAATCAAATCAAATTTTATTTTACGAGGGTTGTGGCATAAGCAATATAAACGAGCTTCTTTTCAACCAGCCCTCGCCCAGAGAGAGAGAGAGAGAGAGAGAGAGAGAGAGAGAGAGAGAGTCGATCAGTATCACTATCAGTCACACAGGGACTGGGTGGCCGAGTGGTAACGCACTTGCGCTCGGAAGCGAGAGGTTGCGTGTTCAGGCCTGGGTCAGGCCGCAATTTTCTCCCCCCTTTCCTAACCTAGGTGGTGGGTTCAAGTGCTAGTCTTTCGGATGAGACGAAAAACCGAGGTCCCTTCGTGTACACTACATTGGGGTGTGCACGTTAAAGATCCCACGATTGACAAAAGGGTCTTTCCTGGCAAAATTGTATAGGCATAGATAAAAACGTCCATCAAATACCCGTGGGACTTGGAATAAAGTTAAAAAAAAATTCCATCTCACACAGCATTAAGTCTCAATGCGCCACTAATAGTCAGAATGTTGACCCTGGGCGTTAAATGGAAGAAGAAGAAGAACTCTACTCTAGTCTATCACTGTATCAGTATCAACTATCAAATCGATGTTTTTCAATTCTCGAATTCTGGCAGAGACACTATGCTCGGAATAATCGCGGCTGATATAAAGAGTGGCGTTTATAAATCAAATCAAATCTTCTCTGAAACATCTACGTACCTACCTCTCAGAAGCAGAAGCATTTAGCATCAATGTTTGGCTGTACACAAATACACACATGGGATAATACCGGAAGTTGCATAGAGTTAGTACCCCTGACTTATCAAGGGAGGACACTTCGTCTGTGCTGGAGGGGGAATAGCGAAATTTTTTCAGATTTCCAACAACACACATTCTTTTTCTTGTTAGCTTTTTAAGAGAGTAGAGACGCAGATGTAACGTTGACAACACAGCAATTTGGTAGAATTCAAGAACTATCTCCGTCAATAGTCCGTCGTGTAGTTATGTCCCTTGAGTGTGAACATGCATTTTATGGAATGAATCGAATTTACAGAGATACTGTAGAAGCATACCAGGATGTGTGTATGTTCGAGGGTGACTTGGTAACTGCAACATTAAATATTCTGCCTTATAAAATAACATAAAACCGAAGGCATACTATGTATACCTGTTGCTGCTGTATGTGTGTGTCTGTAATGTTACCTACCCCCCCTCCACAAAAAAGAGGCATACTTTAAGAAACAGTAATGCCGGTGGGGAAAACAAATTTTTGAACTGAAATTTTTGTTACTTTCGAGGTCTTGACTCTCAACCAAATGTCCTCGACCTTTTGTTCCTCAATATTTTTGGTCTCTCTACTTCAGGTCTAGTCTCTCATTTTCTCCTTGTGAAAGTGATGATTTTGCACACACACACACCATTATACACACACACACACACACGTCATACACACATCATACACACAGAACAAGAAGTTGGTTTCATGGATTGTTTATTCCACCAGTCAAAATCAAAAGAAGTAGCAATTCCAAATCTGATGAGTTGTATTTTTAAAACATCCAGTCTGTACACTTGGTTCTATATGCAGTCAGAATGGTTGACAAAGACAGACAGACGACCAGATTTGCAGGTGAGCGGAGACATTCAAGGTATACAGCGATGCAAGGCAACACCCTTCAGCTGTGAACACATACACACTATGAACAGGCAAGCATACAGACATGTGAACAGGCAGACATACAGACAGACATGCAAACAAGAGGCAGAATCCATGTACAAAATCTAAGCTCTTTACACAAGCAGATGATTCCGTTTCATTCACGAGCCTGGAATATTGATATTTTACACATACAAGTGGATCTATTATTCAAAAATAACCTGTACAAATAAAAGAAAGAAAATATCTCAAGGAGGAGAAGGGCAAAATGATTGCATTGTCAAGAACCCAAGGCTCACTGGCATCTGTCAAGTGCACATCAACACTAAGCACAACGCTAGACTGTCTTCTGGATTTCATGAACCTACACCAGAGATCCATTCACAAAATTTGGTTTACACAGAGGTTGCACAGAGCAAAATACAGCCCAGCGCCATTAATCAAGCTATCCTCTGCCTCGGCTGTGTACAAGCAAACTGAATCACACTTCATAATGAGCTGTGAATGCAGCTGAGAAAAGACTAGATAGTTCTGCCAACAAAAACTGACTTTTATTTTAAAGCATCACAAATGTATGCTAATGCACAGTAGATTCCTACCATCATACATAAATAAGTTCTAAAGAAAGCAGTTAAAATGTCACTTGCACAAAAAGCTATCGGTCATTCAAAATGCATACAAGTACAAGTTTGTGACAAATCTGTCAGGAAACAAAGTAGTCTATAGAAATGGATAAAACAATTCACATACTCATTCTTATAAAAACAAATGTTTAAATAAAAAAACCAGACACACAAAGCTCACATATTCGACTGTGTTGTAACGTCAGACATTCATGAACCAGTCACAGAACGCCTTCAAACTCCCAATTTTAAAGTGTGATGATCAAAACTGAATGTTTTCATGATTTTAGCTGGCGTCTCAGCTACTTCAAAAGTTAAAATACAAAACTGCAGTACCAGCTACAGCAAAAGAACTATTGAAACTAACGGTTTTGATTCTGTGTGAATCAAGGTGCTTGACCTGATCTTTCTTTCTTTCTTTCTAAGTTTCTTTATTTGGTGTTTAACGTCGTTTTCAACCACGAAGGTTATATCGCGACGGGGAAAGGGGGGGAGATGGGATAGAGCCACTTGTTAATTGTTTCTTGTTCACAAAAGCACTAATAAAAAAATTGCTCCAGGGGCTTGCAACGTAGTACAATATATTACCTTACTGGGAGAATGCAAGTTTCCAGTACAAAGGACTTAACATTTCTTACATACTGCTTGACTAAAATCTTTACAAACATTGACTATATTCTATACAAGAAACACTTAACAAGGGTAAAAGGAGAAACAGAATCCGTTAGTCGCCTCCTCTTACGACATGCTGGGGAGGATCGGGTAAATTCTTCCCTCTAACCCGCGGGGGGTGCTTGACCTGATCCAGAGAATCCTTTTTTAAACCATCTTTCTAACAACTTCGAACAAGAACTTTCAATTTCAGTCACCTACAATGTTTGAAGTACAAAAAACATTCTTTTAAATGAATGCTGTAATTATGACATAGAACTCATGGCAAGCTTACATGTATTTAAAAAAAAATGTAAAGAAACAGAACAGCTAATAAATAATGTGCATACAATCTGGAACAATATAATCAGAAATATGTTGAAGTGAAACAGAAAACTAAGCAGAGTTGGTGGGGTTTTCAACCACATAAAACATTTATTTAACTTAAGCAAAATGGTGACAGTATCAACGTAGTAGATTATCTTATGCATATTGTTAAACTAAGCAGATTTTTGTTCAGTTACATGGTCAATTTCTTCCCTTCTCTATTTCTCTTGCCAGAAGATTTCTCTTAGTTTCATTGTACGGTTGTCAAACTTGTTCATTTAGCACTCGTTCACGGCATCAAGATTACACAGAGAAAGAGAACACCTTTCAAACAAACGCATATCTTAATACTTGTTAAAACTAAGAGGCTTTTGTACATATTGTATTAAATACTAGTATACTGGCCAGTTTTAAATGTTACATCTTGCCAGTCACAAATGAACATTATACATATCACATTAGCTTAAGCTTCTGCTACACCGGCCTACGTATTCTTCTTCTTCTTCTGCGTTCGTGGGCTGAAACTCCCACGTACACTCGTGTTTTTTGCACGAGTGGAATTTTACGTGTATGACCGTTTTCACCCCGCCATTAAGGCAGCCATACGCCGCTTTCGGAGGAAGGCCTACGTATTAAAACATTTTTCTTCAAAAACCTACATTTTTTACAAACTTTTACAATTACATGTACTTCACCATGGCCTGTAACGTCAATGGCTTCGAACTCTCTTCAGCTTTTTCACGATAATTTGGAAATTAACTGTGTGAAACCAGCTGACACGGTTATCGTAAGCGAGGATATTGTTACATTCAAGGGTTTAATGGATACAAGAACAAGTACTACCCCATTCAAAGATATTCATTCGCCTCACTCAAAATTGGCATTATTTTCTTCAATCAAGTTATGCAAAATACTGCTTAAATCAGTGAACAACACCGATTCCTTACAAGACTAGAACCTGAAATCATGTTTATGGATATATGCCAACTTAAACAAATTCTCAATTTGCCAATCTCTCTCTCTCTCTCAGATTCTTTCTTTATTTGGTGTTTAACGTCGTTTTCAACCGTTCAAGGTTATATCGCGACAGGGAAAGGAGGGAGATGGGATAGAGCCACTTGTTAATTGTTTCTTGTTCACAAAAGCACTAATCAAAAAATTGCTCCAGGGGCTTGCAACGTAGTACAATATATGACCTTACTGGGAGAATGCACTCTCTCAGATTAAATATTCATCAAAGGAACAAATAAACTAATCTGCCGTACATAACTGAACTTGAAATTATGAGAAGCATAAAACAATGTTTCACAACAACACATCTGAATACAGTGTCCTTTAGTCTTTACTATTGTGTGCAATTTGTAAAAGCTCCATTTTGACACAAGTGCAAGGTAAGAAGCGGACAAGTCGATTTGTGTCTGATGTTACGGACAGAAGCAAAACAACATGTGAATGTGTAGTGTTGTATGGAATGTGGCCTGTACATTCTGTTTGTACTTTGTACCTCTCGGTGCTTAACATTCTTTCTCTTCCTATCATCATCGATTTCTCCCAAACACTACCCTCTCCCAAGCTTGGCCCCTGTGTGTTTTGTTACTGTCAGTACCAATTTCTCAACAGACGCATCAAAAAATAAAAACTGTCAATAATAAATACAATAACTAACCTTTTGTGTTTTCTGATTTTATATACTACACCTGTGAATACAAAATAGTTTGTTTTCTCTTCACTTTTACAAACGTCCCAAGCAGAAGCCGAACATGGAAAATAAAATGTGTGTGAAACTCAACAGCCTATGATTGTTCTCAATTGTGTGGTTGACAATAAGCCTCAAAAACCTGACATGCCACAATATTGTTGAGTCAGCTGAATACTGCAGAGTATACATTGCTTTGAGCAGAGAGTAAAATAATAAGTTAAATGCGAGCAATCAAACAATAAAGTGTACAAAAAAGGTTGTGGAAATGCATGGGTTAATTCAACAAAAGCAGTGAGCGTTCCTCAACTTCTTGGTCAAGTTTTATAAACAAAAAGCTCACTCCTTGAAATAAATGACAGCGGCAAATGATTTCTTCACACTTTCTTTCTTTATTTGGTGTTTAACGTCGTTTTCAACCGTTCAAGGTTATATCGCGACGGGGAAAGGGGGGGATGGGATAGAGCCACTTGTTAATTGTTTCTTGTTCACAAAAGCACAAATAAAAAAATTGCTCCAGGGGCTTGCAACGTAGTACAATATATGACCTTACTGGGAGAATGCAAGTTTCCAGTGCAAAGGACTTAACATTTCTTACATACTGCTTGACTAAAATCTTTACAAACATTGACTATATTCTATACAAGAAACACTTAACAAGGAAGGGTAAAAGGAGAAACAGAATCCGTTAGTCGCCTCTTACGACAATGCTGGGGAGCATCGGGTAAATTCTTCCCCCCTAACCCGCGGGGGGAATTTCTTCACACTGTATGAAAACACATTCTGTCAAAACCAAAACAAGCAAACAAACAAAAAATTAACAACAGGAAGAGACATTTTTTTTCCATTCATTCAAAACCTTGACAGTCAACAAACACACATACATGTGTGTGCAAATTGACAACATACACTAAGTTATTAAACAAACGAGAGTTTGAAAGCAACTCACTGTGCACCTTGTTAATGCACACTGAATAACAAAAACCTACACAAAACATTACCGAAGTTCAACCAAACCCTGTCACAAAGTGCAGAAATAGAGACATATACTCAAATTAAATACATTAAAAAAATTTTTTTTTTTATTTAAAATGACAATCAAACCACCTCTAAATTGTCCTAATCGCTTTCTTTCTTTATTTGGTGTACAACGTCGTTTTCAACCGTTCAAGGTTATATCGCGATAGGGGGGGGGGGGGGGGGGTCCTAATCGCTCCTTGGTTCGCCTGGGAATGAGGCAGTATGATGGGGGAGGGGGTGGAAAACCAAATCTACCACAAGAACAGTGAACAAAATTGTGCTGAATTCCGGAAAGATGAATTCGGAGAGCATGAATCACAAGAACTGTGAACGTGAAGGCAAAAAAGTTCAGCAGTTTTCACATGCACTTTAAGAAAAAACAAGTCGCGTAAGGCGAAATTAGAACATTTAGTCAAGCTGTCGAACTAACAGAATGAAACTGAACTCACTGCATTTTTACAGCAAGAGCGTATACTCATAGCATCGTCAGTCCACCGCTCGATGCACAGGCAGTGAAATTGACAAGAAGAGCGGGGTAGTAGTTGCGCTGAGAAGGATAGCACGCTTTTCTTTATCTCTATTCTTTTTAACTTTCTGAGCGTGTTTTTAATCCAAACATATCACATCTATATGTTTTTGGAATCAGGAACCCACAAGGAATAAGATGAAATTGTTTTTAAATCGATTTTGGAAATTTTATTTTAATAATTATGTTTATATTTTTAATTTTCAGAGCTTGTTTTTAATCCAAATATAACATATTTATATGTTTTTGGAATCAGAAAATGATGAAGAATAAGATAAACGTAAATTTGGATCATTTTAAAAATTTATTTTTGTTTTTACAATTTTCAGATTTTTAATGACCAAAGTCATTAATTAATTTTTAAGCCACCAAGCTGAAATGCAATACCGAAGTCCGGCCTTTGTCAAAGATTGCTGGGCCAAAATTTCAATCAATTTGATTGAAAAATGAGGGTGTGACAGTGCCGCCTCAACTTTTACAAAAAGCCGGATATGACGTCATCAAAGGTATTTATCGAAAAAAAGAAAAAAACGTCCGGGGATATCATTCCCAGGAACTCTCATGTCAAATTTCATAAAGATCGGTCCAGTAGTTTGGTCTGAATCGCTCTACACACACACACAGACAGACAGACACACACACACACACACACACATACACCACAACCCTCGTCTCGATTCCCCCCTCCACGTTAAAACATTTAGTCAAAACTTGACTAAATGTAAAAAGAAGCTTGGATTGGCTCAGACAAACCACTTTTTACCCTCCACTGCAGGGGACTTTCACTTTCCAACAGACATGATGATAAATAGTAATGAAACATGGGCTCTGCTGGTATCTACACAGACCAAACTTCACTGCACACCTATGGGTTTACTGATCACGGTCAAATGCCACTGGCCTTAAGTATTATATCTTAGCGACTGCACAAAGAACATAACATACTAGCCTGTGCAGAAATTAACAGTACATGTACAACGATTTGCTTGCATCTATTCACCTATCAGCACTGAAAGGACATTTAGTCTAGGCACAAGCGAGCAGCTTTCATATTTACAGGAGACACTGAACAAATTATTGCAACATAAAAAAGACGTGAAATATCACAAATATTTTCATAACCCCAGCTTGCTCAATTGTCCTGTTTTGTTTGTTTATTTGTTTTTATCTTATTTATTTAATTATTCATTGGGAGAGGGGACCCTTTCTGAAAAAAACCTTCAGTGGTCCATTTCTCTTAACCCAATCCCCCCCCCCCCCCCCCCCCTTTAAAAAACCTTGTTTTTTTTCAGATTTCCTGTTTATAATATAATGTCTGTAACTTGATCTCCACATATTGAAGACCTGATTTTCCAAGATGTTTACAGGTCTTTAAAAGGAGGTTCCACTGCAAGAGATTAAATTACATCATAACCTCATCATTTCTGCAACATCAGACTCTTCATCCATGATTTGAAAGCTTGCATTGCACATCTGCCCCCCTACCCCCCCCCCCCCCCCCCCCTGATTGTTACAGCTCACAGTCACATCACAGTTCTCTTCATCAGAATCGATTTGTTTCTGTACAAACGTTTTTAGTTCCAGTCAGTCTCCCCAAGATGTGGTCGCCTACTCTTGAGAGCTCTTAGCAGTTTATTCACTACCTGCATCTGTGAGATTTTTTTTCTTTCTACATAAAGTATGTGTAAATTCTTCCCCAACACGTGATCCTGTGTTTTTGCTCCTTATCTGGATGCTAAAATAGTGAAAGTCCGTCAAAGATATTTTACTCTTACTGTGCGAACTCTAACATCAATATCCTGAAGTTTTAATCCTGCAAGTACGGTGGAACCCCCCTTTTAAGACCCCCCCCCCCCCCCCCAATCAAAGACTCCCTCCTTTTTAAGACCTCTTTTTTTTCAGACTTTCTGTTCATAACCTCTGTAAATTTACCTCCATTTTAAGACTCCCTCCTTTTTAGGACCCGATTTTCTAAGATTTTTGGAGGTCGTAAAAAGGGGGTTCCACTGATTATGTACATGAAGGCTATGACCTTGCGCAGCATTCTTTCAAGTGTTATCCTAATATTTTCTTCTGTGCCTCATCTTATTTTATAATCTGATACTATGTAACAACTTCAGAATATTGAACCATGGTCCATGCTGTAATTTCATTGTTCCTTTGACTGCTTCTGAAATGTAAAATGGTATTGCAAGGGGGAAAACAAAGTTTTAGTCAAAATCAATAAAGTGTACATGATATAAACATTAAAAAATAATCAAACACACAAGACAGAAAGACAGTTGTGTCACACACGAGCTGAGTATTTCAATTTCACTTTCATTGTTTATTGAGTCAGAACAAAGCAGTTCTGACAGACAGAACAAAGCTTTCCCCACTGTTATCGAGGCAAGACTCAAGAGTGTTCATTTACAAAAAATCACCAACATTTTGTTCTGAGAATCTGCCCATAAAAGTTGAGAAAAACGTCGAGTAACAAAATTCTTTCTTTCTTTATTTGGTGTTTAACGTCGTTTTCAACCACGAAGGTTATAATTATATCGCGACGGGAAAAGGGGGCAGATGGGATAGAGCCACTTGTCAATTGTTTCTTGTTCACAAAAGCACTAATCAAAAATTAGCTCCAGGGGCTTGTAACGTAGTACAATATATGACCTTACTGGGAGAATGCAAGTTTCCAGTACAAAGGACTTAACATTTCTTACATACTGCTTGACTAAAAATCTGTACAAAAATTGACTATATTCTATACAAGAAACACTTAACAAGGGTAAAAGGAGAAACAGAATCCGTTAGTCGCCTCTTACGACATGCTGGGGAGCATCGGGTAAATTCTTCCCCCTAACCCGCGGGGGGTAGGAGGGTTAGATAAGTTTTCTAGTCGCGCATCGACATCCAGGTACCTCTCATGAGAACACACTCTTGACACCATCAAAAAATACCACCACAAGTGTTCTTTTCTTCAGATACTTTGGTTCAGTTGATAGACAAAGTGACAACAGAAGGTGTCCTTTGTTTAAAGGCGTCCTTTCACCTGAGGGCAAGGCGTCTCCCACGACAGGTATCATTACTCTTACACTCATAGAATGTGTTCCCCACCAAAGCATATTTCCATGTTTCTTGTTAGTAAGAACACATCGCTACCACAGTACCAGAGGAAGAAAATGAAATGAATTGCACAGAAAAAAAGAAAACCACCAAAAAGGCAATGACAAATGTCTTTTGTAGGGGCAATCGGGAGAACTATTCACACAAACCATTCTCCACATATATGCAATGACTTGAATCAAATTGAATTATCAGTTTAATATACAGTGCAGTTGGACGAAATGATCTGATGAGTTAACTTACAGCCCAGCTCAATCGCAAATTGCCAAATACACGGTTTTACCCCAAACTTGTGATCTGTCAAACTGGTAAAAATAAAAATGAAAACACATCTGTTTAGTAAAGGCTTTCCCTGGCGGAACACCATACCTTACTTGCAGACACGATGAATCAGACCTAAATGCAAAATCAAGTCACATTCAAAGAGTCCTGGTCCACAAGAGAAGAAGACATGAGCGGAGACAAACAACAGTTATTCCTCAAATGCACAAGTTCTAAAATTGAAGACAATTGTTTGCCTGGCACTCTGGCTACACATGTACACTGGAATCTCGGAGATCTCCGAACGGTATCAGCAAAGCGCACATGTATCCAGACATTTCACGGGTGAGTTGGATTGAAGGCAAAGGATGTGACTCTATTTTCACACACTGTTGAGTGTTGACCCTGGATCCAGGAACCGGTTGACCATCTTTTCTGCACTCTCGCTTGTTCTCCTTCACAGATTGTTCGCAACGCTTTGAACAAGGTTCTGTTCCCTTTAGCATGCTGCGTTCACGTGAAAAGACACGCAAGCCTCGCTCAAGTGTCTCACTCTGTAAATCTCATCGGAACACAGAAAGCTCCAAGGCAACCAGTTGGTTTTATGTCAAGTTTACAATACAAAACTGGTCATCATAGGTCCTGTCATTTTCACAGAAGAAGGAGAGGATGAGTTTAAGTCTTGTGTTTTCATGAGAATTAAAAGAAAATAAAGCAAAATCCGACTGGTTATAAACTCAAAAATCACCTTGAATTTGTGACAGTGGCCATTTAAAAATGATTACCATGCATGCACTGCGACACGTATTGCAATCACAAGCGTCCTTGACGTCCAGTGTTTCAAGCCCCCTTGCCCCCAACCAGCAAGATTGCTCCCTTCATCTGTGAGCCGTTTCTCTGAGCAGCAAAATAAAGTGCATCATATTGTGCACCAAGTGTTGCTGGGAAAACTGATGAAGCGAAACTACAGGCCCTTTTCCTCATTACACTACAGTACTATTATTTTTCTAAGTGGGAAATATTTTTCGACACACGTTGAACATGTACACCTGTTTTTGAATCTACAGGATGTCGATGATTTCTAGCATGCCGAGAACAATGATCTGTATGTTGTAGCACTTTGCCTTGGAACCCCAAAACATTTTAGTTTTAGACACACCCTGAAAACTTTTCCCCTAAAGTCTTTTTCCAAACAAAAATGGCTATTGAGCAGAAAATGAATACAACACTGACTGTGGGAATAAATCACTTAAAAAAATCTACGACTTTCAAAGGAGCCTGGGACTAACTTCTTTGATTTGAGCACATCTTTTTCAAAACATTCTGTTTTCCACCAACCATACTGAGCAAGATCAAAATAAAACTGGAACTGGCATTAGCAAGCACCGACAGATACCTACAAAAACACACTCTCTCTTCACTGGAGATCTATAAACCACACTCTTAAATTTCATTTCAAAATGCATCGCTCTCTCAGTCTCACCTCATTTGAAAACACATCAACGTCTGACCGTTCTGCTATGTTACCCAGTGCATGCATTCTGAGTCTGACACGGAAGTGCCCTTCTAACTTCCTATCTGCTGTTTCTATAAACTTTCAAAAGATATACTATAAGCACAGCTTTTTGAAGCAGAAGTAATGAGTTCAAGTCAGAAGTGGTGGCTTTTAAGTTTTTTCACTTAGTCTGAAAATTAATTTTCACCAAATAAGGTTGTAAATCATTCTGTTAGGTTAGGAGTAAACACGGGCTACTGTTCACAGGTTTGTATTAGTATCAAAGGACGCAGGAAATCTTTGGTGTTCCTGCTGACTGTCTCGTGTGAAACGTCCTACCCGCCAGACTCAGCGTTAATACTGAACAGTTCCCTCACATCAAAATCTCACATCTCCTTCCATCACATCACATCACATCATTACTTTCACAGGTTCACAAAGCAGCATCAGACCGAGTCACAAGTTTGTTCTGTTTCTGTTCAAAATTGTGACAACTCTGTCCAGTATACTATCAAGCCTTAGGCACAAATGATTGTTTCCTTCCTTCCTGCTGTAGGAGAACGTAGGTTTCTCCTGTCATACTGGTGTCAGGAGTTGAACGTTTAAACTGTGCAGCTGTGTTCTTCTGGCAGCATGCTTCCCCCCACCAAAACAACATTTCTGGAGCAGACAAGCATGCCACGAAACACAGCTGGCACAACTGTGTTGAATAATTAAAACTCTGCAGCTTGTTGGCATGTTTCACATCTTCATGTTCTTTTATTTTTAAGCAGACCAGCATGCCATTCAACACAACTGCAATGTATTGGACAGTGCATACAAAATCCAACTTGACACACCTTCACTTCCAACACACACCTGGACTGAATTAAAGCAGAGTGACACCACTGCAGTCCAACAACCACTGACACAAAACTCAAACTGACCGTCGCCAGTCACACTGGTCATTGTGCAGGAAGAAACACCACCTCGAGTCTCGTCCAGCAATGGACACAAAAGAGCCACCCCACAAAAAAAGGTCCTCCTAGAAAAAGGCCACCGTTGGACCGGCCAAAGCCTCATCTCTGAATGACACTCATGATGTCCCTGTTGGTGGACTGGATGTCGGTCAGGAGGTTGCCGCCGGCCGAGGGGGAGGAGCTAGTGAAAGTCTTGAGGCTCTGGCTGTGGGTCAGAAGGCGGGTCAGAAGCTCGCGGGCGTGGAACTTGGCGTGGGGGGGCAGGGCGTCGATAAAGCGACAACACAGCGCGTGGAAGGCTTGCACCTGCACAAAACAAAGCATGAGGTGAAGCTGTCTTCAGACCAAGGACAGCGGACCCCCCCCCCCCCCCCCCCCTCAAGACTTAAAAATCGTAGAAATTCTGGTCTTAAAAAGGAGTGAGTCTTTAAGTTAAATGGAGATACGTGCCTGTCTGGAATACTTTGGGTGTTCTTCCTTCGTATGTTTTATTGTTTTTACATTTAGTCAAGTTTTGGGGAGGGGGGAATCGAGACGAGGGTTGAGGTGTGTGTGTGTGTGTGTGTGTGTGTGTGTGTGTGTGTGTGTAGAGCGATTCAGACCAAACTACTGGACCGATCTTTATGAAATTTGACATGAGAGTTCCTGGGAATGATATCCCCGGACGTTTTTTTCTTTTTTTCGATAAATAACTTTGATGACGTCATATCCGGCTTTTTGTAAAAGTTGAGGCGGCACTGTCACACCCTCATTTTTCAATCAAATTGATTGAAATTTTGGCCCAGCAATCTTCAACGAAGGCCGGACTTCGGTATTGCATTTCAGCTTGGTGGCTTAAAAATTAATTAATGACTTTGGTCATTAAAAATCTGAAAATTGTAAAAAAAAAAAAAATTTTTTTTAAACGATCCAAATTTACGTTTATCTTATTCTTCATCATTTTCTGATTCCAAAAACATATAAATATGTTATATTCGGATTAAAAACAAGCTCTGAAAATTAAAAATATAAAAATTATTATTAAAATAAAATTTCCGAAATCGATTTAAAAACAATTTCATCTTATTCCTTGTGGGTTCCTGATTCCAAAAACATAGATGTGATATGTTTGGATTAAAAACACACTGAGAAAGTTAAAAAGAATAGAGATAAAGAAAAGCGTGCTATCCTTCTCAGCGCAACTACTACCCCGCTCTTCTTGTCAATTTCACTGCCTGTGCATCGAGCGGTGGACTGACGATGCTACGAGTATACGCTCTTGCTGTAAAAATGCAGTGAGTTCAGTTTCATTCTGTTAGTTCGACAGCTTGACTAAATGTTGTAATTTCGCCTTACGCGACTTGTTATATTTAGGGTTGTTGTCATATGTTGTTTGGTTGTTTTAAGAGCAGATGAACCACACTTTTCCATCCATTGTTTAATTGTATGGACAATAAATCATCTTATGTCTTATGTCTTAAATTTACACAGGTTACGTGTAAAGGCACAGTCTTAAAAGGGGGAAAGTCTGAAATTGGGGGTCTTAAATTAAAAGGGGGGTTCCACTGTAATGACAAGTTTACTGGACTCTCTGTTTCACTTTCTGGCCTCTAGGCCAACAACAAAAAAATGGTCTGTTTACGGTAACCCGACCGACCCTATTTTTTTCGCGCGACCCTAGACTTTTTTTGGCATTTGGGAGAAGAAAAAAAAAAATTTTGGTTTTTTTGCAAAATAACGTAAAAATGTTTTTTTTGGGGAAAAAAAAAAAAAAAAAAAAAAAATCCCGACCTACCGACCCTATTTTTTTGGCCTATGTTACCGTAAACAGACCTATTTTTTTTGTTGGCCCTAGCAAAGCAAGTTTGAGCGAGACTTTTTCAAGTAAATACAGAGAAGCAAACCTTGTCTGAACCATCTTAGTGTAAAGGTTTTAGTGAAGTTTCAAGAGAAATGTGGATACCAGTACTAACAACAAAATGAAAGATTAAAGTAGGGAAGAACATAACATTCTGATTCAAATAAACAACCAAAATCAGATGCACAGAACAGCATCTTGCATTCAAAATATCTGTCCAACACACACACACTCATTCAACTACGCCATGGAGAAAAAGCACACAAAAGTGCAACTTTAATTTACTTTCACATCAATGAAGCGTGCATACACACACTCACACAAACAGATCTCACACACATGCATGAATGCACGCACACGCACACGCACGCACACACACACAGATAAGCTCACCTCTTCGGACAGCAGCATAAAGTTGGTACTAGTTTTGTTGCCTGCCACAGCCAGCTTGTCTATACAACCTCGCAGGCGATTGGACGCTTCCAGAATCTTCTCAATGGTCACTGGGGCGGCATCACCCCCGTCATCCGCTGACAACGATAACACTGTCTTTTTATCCCCCACCATGGAAGAGGTCATGGGGTCAGGGGGTCTGGTATCGGGGGGAGCCGTTATCGTAGCGCCCTTCATCAGGGGAAGAACCGGTTTATAAATCCCAGTGTCCCCTCCCCCAGTGTTGTTGTCTGTGGGCGTGTGACGCAAGGAGTCCGCCGCCGCCGCCAACATGGCTTCCGCGTTGACAAGGTCAAGGTTGGTCTCCTTGACAACGCTGGGCTTGCCGAAGGTCTTGAAGGAGGAGAGGCTGTTGGGGGAGTTGGAGAAGTCCAGCTTACTGCGGTCAGTGCCGAAGGAGGAGGGTGGGGTGGGGCGGTGCCCCCCGTTGGTGTCAACAGTCACAGTTTCTGGCTCTCCCGACGGCGAAGACCTGGAGGAAGCCATCTGAGTGGAGGAGGGATCTGACCCCCCGTCTCCGATGAGCCGCGAGAAGCGGGGGCTGGGTTTGGGCTTGGACACCACCCCGTCCTGGTTCTGCTGCACCTGCAGTCTCTCACTGGGGTTGGGGGGCGGACGCTGCCCCCCGAAAAGATCCCCCCACGGGGCCTCGTAACGATGCGAGTCTGAGTCGCTCAAGTCCGACTTGTGGCGCTGTAGCATGCCAGAATACTGAGACTTGACCCCCATCCCGACCCCCATCCCCGTGTTGTTATCCCCCAGGCCGTGCTGAGACTGGGACTTGACAAAGGCTGAGGGACGCAGGTTGGGTTCCTGCTTGATGCCCGGATCTGAATCGTCCGTCGTCCCGTCCCCCACCACTGGGCTCATCCCATCCCCGACAACCTCCGACACGGCGGGGGGACAGGACGCCACGCTGTCGCGGTCGTTTTCAGAGTCGCCGTCCTCGGGGGTGCGGTCGTTGCTGTGGTTGTTGTGTTCACGCTCCAGCGATTCCAGGTAGGCCCCGATGCGCACGCCCTTGGGGATGGTGCCGTAGCGATGGATGGCCTTGGACACGTTGGCCACGTCCAGCTTGCCCACACGCACCTGCACGTCACGATCAAGCGACTTGAAAGATATGCAGTTGTTAAAACATCTGTGGCTAACATCGATATTCTAATCCATTGGTTATGTACAGTGGAATCCCCCTTTTTAAAATAAAAAACAATTTAAGATTCCCCCCTTTTAAGACCCTCTTTTCTCAGATTTTCTGTTCATAACCTCCATTTTAAGACTCCCTCAATTCTTATTCTAAAAGCAGATTTTCTCAGATTTGTTGATGTCCTATGAGAGGGGTTCCACTGTTTAAGGATAATTAATCTCTCAGTGGAAGAGCTGCCCTCACAGTACACAATCTACCAGCCCCCCCTCAATACCTGATGAAGCCAACGGGCAACAGGCCATACTACCTGATCTTTAATTCCATCCCTCCCAAACTTGATGTCCAGCAGCAAGCCAAGAAACACACTGACCTGTTCGCTGTCGTCATCCACAGACATGGAGTGATGCAGCTCTGTAGGGCGGTTGGGGTCCGACATCTTCTTGTACGACCCGATGCTGGGTCGCTGCGGAAGAGGGATGGCTTTCTTGGGATACTGTCCAACAGCTGGCAAACTTGACGAGTCCACTCCATCCCCTGACTTGCCAAAGCTGCTTTGAGGCCCCAGTTTGCGAGAGCTGCTTCTCTCCGCCGTCCCCTGCTCAAACGACCGTGCGTTGGCCTCGGATATGAGATACTTGGACTTGTCGATCTGCGCGGCTTTCAAATTAGCCTCGCTGCTTTTCCCGAAGGATTCTTCGCGGCTGATCTTTGGAGACCCATCCTGCTTGACGGAGCCACTACGCTCGTCTTCCTCAGGGACGGTGGAGTTCTCTACCTTGGCTTTCTGAAGCTTCATGCGCGATTTGAGCTCCAGGTCCAGCTCTGATTGTTCCAAGGCCTGCTGCTCCTTGACGGAGGTGGTGCGGCGAGGGGGCACGGGGCCGGGCCGTTTCTTGTTGGATGCCTTGCGCGCCAGTATGTCCGACACCTGCTTCATGTCCGTCATGTTTGTCTCTTCCAGCGTGGGGAGAACGCGGCGACCGGCAGGAGGGGTGGGGCCTTTGTCAGGAGAGGAACAAATTTCATTGCATGTTTGGTTTCAGGTTATATGGAGGCAGTACAGACACTCAAGTTTCAAATGCACATTTGGTTTCAGGTTATATGGAGGAAGTAAAGACACTCAAGTTTTCAAGTCAACAGTTATACTAATACCCACAGTTAAAAGTTTACAAGTGTTCATAAAAAAAGTATAAAAAAAAACACAAAAAAACTTTGAATTTTTTTTTTACCAAAGTGACACCTATAAATTTAAAAAAAACAAAAAAAACCAATATCAATAAGAAATATATGTATATAAATGACATTCAAGTCTTTTTATAACATTTCTTCAATTTCTTGTATCTTGTGTAAGTACACTAACATGTAGGAACCCTCATAGTCATACGCAATGACAATGAAACAGACAGACACGCTCATGCTTACTCTCACGAGCGCATACACACAGAGACAAACACATACTTATCCTACATACGTGAGAGAGACACCCGTGAGATAATAATCGTTCAAATCACACGTGTGTATATCATGTAAATGAGGTCATGTCAAGCAAGTCTGGCAGGGACCTGTTTTTCCACTGCTTATGATGCCAAAGTCACCGAGACAAACGTCATTATAGAAACACAAATTGCGCTCGCTAATTACCCTCGATGAATCTTTAGAACTAACACGTCACGCCACATTTCAGTGACGTTTCTTTGCTTTGACGTAATAGATTGCACGAGGCTTTAGAAGAGATCGAGGTTCCAAAACAAGCGTCTTCAATTTAGCTGCCTCGAATGCAGGGCATTTTCAGTAAAATACACGTAAGTACAGTATGTAGGATAAACAGAATACTACATGGCTTGCTGTGTCGTACCAGATTTACACTCGTTGCTTTTTCAAATAGTGAACAGCTCGCTTTCGCTCGCAGTTCAATATTTAAAAAAACAACTCGTGTAAATCTGGTACAACACAGCAAGCCATGTAGTATTCTCTATAGACACACACACTCTCACACACACAAACACAGTCACATACCTGCGCTAGCTCTCCCCTCTGACTGGAACTCGGGACTGTCAGCGGTCGAAGGCCTCCCTTTCTTGGAGGGCAAAGTGGGCACCAATCTCTTATCGTTCTTTTCCAACTCTTTCTCTACCTCTGTGGATGGAGAAGTGGGCAGCGTATAAATATCATCAACATCACATGAAGTCTTTCCCCACCAAACAACTCCACTACTCGTTAGTTGTCATTGTTTTGGGGTTTTTTCTTTTTGCAGTTTAAATCATAAGGCTTGGCATGCACGTCATAGTCACCAAGGCAACACATCCTGTCATAGTCACCAAGGCAACACATCCTGTCATAGTCACCAAGGCACACATCCGTATGTCAAAGTTAGGGGAACACGGGCACAGACAATTCACACCTTTGAGACTTTGCACCCAGCTCTGAAACACGCACACACACTGTAGACAGGAAAGCCTTTCTTGTTCATTGCAGGCAGGCTTTCCTGGCCTTCCACAGAAGGAATCTACTGGTTTCAAGTTCTGATGTCTCTGGTATTCCATCAGCAGGCAAGCTTGGGGTGAATGGTTGAGTCCTTGTCAGCAAAGAGAATAATCTCAAGGCTAAGTATGGAAGTTGGTCAGGCAGCGCACACAGTCTCTAGTCCTTGAAAGACAGCACCGCTAGTCAGTCCTACTGCATCAGACGCAGCAGAAGCCGTGTTCCCCAGCGGGAGCTACACCTGAAGGGTTTTGAACAGTTTTTGTGTCAGTCTGCTGTGCGTTACGCCTCGTCCTCGCTCCGTGCGACCTCGCAGGCTGGCAGAGAAAGAAAGACGTGCAGTGGGACACACAACCACACACCATCATCTCGCATGCAAAATCACACTGTGCTAAACTGAACGGCATGAGAGTTTTATTCTACCAGAATTCAAAAATCTGGTTCTGAAACTGACACTGGCAGGATTCCTTTCTCTCGTTTTCTTTATCATTACACAAATGTACGTTTACTGTTCATAATCATCCCTGGTCTTTTGTTTTTGCAGTAAAATATCTTCAAAAAAGTGGTTGTTTTAACAATAAAAAGGTGCCAAATCCCATGCTACGTTTTTTGCAACTTTTATCAGTTCATTCTCAGCCATTCAATTCAAGCTGGCTATTTCTACTCTACCACACTTTCTTGTTCTGTCAGTCGTGTCAACAAAAAAGCAAACCCAAAAAAGATGAAACAAAGGATTCCAACTGAAAGAAACAGAAAATAATTTAGTATAGTCAGCAAAGAAAACGGGAGGTACAAAAACGATAACACAAACAAATGAGAAAAAACAACACCAAACCAACAAGATAAGAGAAACCAAATCAAAACTGAAATAGAAAAAAATACAGCAAAAGTCAGTGTCCGGAAGAGGAAGAAAAGAAAAACGACATGCATAGGAAAAAAAGCAATCACAATTTGACAACCAAAACCCAAGCAAGTACCAGTCTAGTATGCAAAAACACCCCAAAACACACAAACAAACAAAATCACATACCAACAACACATACAAAATACAACCGAAAAAATCAAACATACAAAATAGAACAACAACAACAAAAACATTAAAAAAATAAAGACTAGGAAATGAATAAAAGAAAGAAGATTAGAAAACAGAGACAGAAAGCAGACGTACAACAAAAACTTTAAAAAACACAAAAGACACACAGAACTCGAACTAAAAAAAAAAAAAAAGAAAAAAAAATCATAAAAAAAAGTAATGGCAAAGCATACCTTCACTGATGCTGGATTTCTCAAACATGTTTTCTAATAAGTAATGAATCTCCTTGAACGTTGGCCGGTCCTTCGGGTCCCACTGCCAACCTGAAAACAGAATCCTCCATTAACACTACTCACCCTATCTTTCACTACAGTGGAACCCCCGTATTAAGACCCACTGAGCCCACTAATTTAAGACTCCCTCTCTTCTAAGACCTGGTTTTCTCAGACTTCCTGTTTTTAAGCTCTGTCAATTTACCACCATTTTTAAGACCCCCTCCTTTCTAAGACCTTATTTTCACAGATGTGTAGAGGTCTTAAACGGGGGGTTCCACTGCAGTATGCTCCTACACAGTTCCTACCCCACTATCAGTTTACACACTCTGCAACTGTTTTGAAAGTCAGCTGCATCTGTCAATGTCATCACTAGTCTTGTTGTTTTCAAATGTGTTCCCATGTTTTTACAAATAATCTGATAACTCACATGTACACACACACACTCGTACATCCGTCAGGTTTGTATTGGCTGTGGAAGAGTGACCGTTCCACGTGTTTCCTTCACACCCCTCGCTAGTGATTGGCTCCTCCAATATTTGTACGAGGTTTTGCAAGAAAAGGTCACTCTCCCACAAGCCATGCAAACCTGCCGGAGTTATTTTCGGAATTCATCTATTCCTTGAAGACAGTGCCCCACCCCTGACACTCACATTTCAGCATGAGTATATAGACATCGGCGGGGGTACCCTGTGGTCGCTCCATGCGGTACCCCCTCTCCAGCAAGTGGTAAACTTCAGTCAGGTCCACCCCTGGGTACGGCGACATGCCGTACGTTGCCAGCTCCCACAGTAATACACCAAACGCTGCAAAAACGTAAATGAAATACATTTTAATTCAAAGATGATTCCTAATTTTCCTGTGCCTTCTTGTGTGTTCCAGTGTTTTTTTCGCAATGTAAATTTTGTATATGACGAGCATGAAGACAATTTTCTGAATGTTTTACATTGACAATTAAGTTGCATTGAATTGAATTGAATTAAATTAAATTTGTATTGTTTTCATGGCTCAGGCTATGTCTAGTAAATTCAGAGCTCAAAAACACTTTCAGTACATATTTCACAGCTAAAATAGGTGGCACTGTTTTCATTGAACATTGTTCAGTTACGTTGTGGACATTTTCCATACCGTGTGAACAACACCTATCAACATCTACAGTTAATGAACACACACATACACACACACAGTCACATGTTACGCAAATTACACCAGTGATACTGTAAAGCAGCTTTCTCACTCAAACAGACAACTCACCCCAGACGTCAGAGCGGGTAGAAAAGCGGTTGAAGGCTAGACCCTCAGGTGCAGTCCACTTGATGGGGAACTTGGCCCCGGCGTGTGCAGTGTACGTGTCGTCCTTCATCAGACGTGCCAAGCTAAAGTCAGCCACCTTCACCATGTTGGTGTCCGCCACCAGGCAGTTCCTGGCCGCTAAATCCCTGTTAGACGTGATGGAAAACACTTTGAACATGATGTTATTGACAATGTGGTGTCTGATATGTTATTGGGGGCTAAATTGGTAAGAGCACTGGATTTGTGATCCTAGCGTAACAGATTCGAATACGGGCTGGGACGCACACGGGTCAACTTTATGTGCAGACCTAGAGAGGTATCCTTGTTCCGCCCCCGTGTCACCACTGTGGCACGTAAAAGACCTCGGTCATTCTGCCATAATTACAGGTGGCTGATTACACCTAAACACGCACACACCTGGGTAGCGCCACTCTGTTGCTGCTAGCTTTCCACTGGGAAGAAGTGCCCCAAATTTCTCAGCGATGGGACAATTAAGGGAAAATAAAAATGAAGAAAACAATACAGTAAAACCTGTCTCTAACGGACACCCTTGGGGAATGGTAATAGTGTCCCTATTAGACAGGTGTCCCTTCTTCACAGGTGGAGGGGCCGGGGCAATATTTTACAAAGAGCACGTAAAATGAACAAGACACTTTTTGTCAGTCCTGTAGTATGTATTTATTGGATTGAACATGAGACTCACTGAAAATGTGAGTAAACAAATGATACATGTAGCAAACAACAACAACAACAACATCCCCCCCCCCCCCCACCTACCCCGTTCCCTACACACACTGTGCATTCAAACTTATGCAAGTCGGACGTCACAAAGCTAAAAATAGCTGACTCTTCATCAGTCATTCAACGGGAAATTCCGCAGTGTGTCTCGACCAAATTGGGTCAGCTCTTGTTTCATTCAGTTTTTCTAGTCTCAGCATAAATGCATGGAACAAAAATTTAGCTGTGTGAACTATTGTTTCCTTCGAACGATTGCTTACAAAGAGAGAGAGATCGAGAGAGAGATTAGTAGGAGGGGGGAGTGGTAAATGATAAATGGTCCACTGACAGGCAGATTCTTCGATCTTGCAGTACAAAACCACTCCCATACCACGTTGTTCAGGTCTTCATATTGCGTTTCCCGACGTTTCACAGTTTTTTGGTCGATTCGCGCACCTGACTCCCACTCCTTCATCACGTCTTCTTTTTCCGATTTGATCCTCGCGATCTGTGTTTTACCACATCCCATCTCCTTCGCCACATCTCGGCATGATTGGCCGCTATCTAGTTTTTTCAAGGCTGCTCTAAAGTCAACGCTTTTCTTTTTCCTGCTGGAGATTCCATTTTCAAACACAGTAGTCTACTGTTGCTTTTGGTTGTGACTGTATCCACAATGCGGAAAAGCGAAAGTGAGCGAAGCGAAAGTGAGTGAGCGAAAGTGGGTCTCCATCTAAACAAGCCACTGATTGGTCAGAAAAGGGACAGGACAACCAATCAACAACCATTTGTGCTACGGCTACGGCTGCCGAGCACTGACTGCATAACAGTCGAGTTTTCGAAGTTGCGTTTTTATGTACGTTGTGTCCGTTTGTGACAGTGTTTACACTTCCTACGGTCCGAAAAATCGTGTCCGCGTCCGTAAGTGGCAGGTGTCCGCCCGTTAAAGGTTAGTTATTGTTGAAATCGTGTTCGTGCCATGATAAACTGTCCGTATGTAGCAGGTGGCCGTTACAACAAGGGTCCGCTAGACTCAGGTTTTACTGTAGTGTCGAAAGAACGCCTCAATTGCAAGTGTCTCAGTATGTAAACAGATGTTAGCTTCAGAGACCCATGAACAGGCAGCGTTTGCACTTGGATTTGCTTTTACTCGTATTTTTAAGAAGTATAGATTGCAGCTCTCACAGAATCTAGCTCTCCCTGAAAGCGGCGCATGGCTGCCTGAATGGCGGGGTAAAAACAGTCATACACGTAAAAAAAAACCACATGTAAAACCATGAGTGAACGTGGGAGTTTCAGCCCATGAGTGAAGAAGAAGAAGAAGAAGAAGAAGAAGAAGAAGAAGAAGAAGAAGAAAAAGAAGAAAAAGAAGAAGAAGAAGAAGAAGAAGAAGAAGAAGAATCTGGCTAAGCATCTTGTGCGAGTGACCCCTTGACATTTGTGCAAATAAACCCTCTGTCAACAGACTGTCAACAGACTGTCAATCCGTTTTATAGTGTTTTCAGATTCTAACCACCCTGGAAATGACAGCTCAACTTGATTCCCCGCACAAGTGTCTTCTGCTTGAAGATGTCTTCTCACCAGCAGGTCGAAAGAAACATAGTTTCTCTACCCCCCACCCCAATAACTGTACTAAGCAGCCAGGTAAGCTGCATACACCTGCTCACCTGTGAATAAACATTCTGACTTCCAGGTACGCCATGCCTGAAGCGATCTGTGTGGCCATGTACATGAGGGCGGTGGGGCCGATCTCCTCCTTGTTGCTACCGCGCAAGTAGTCCAGCAAGTTGCCGTGCGGCATGAACTCCGTCACGATGTAAAACGGGGGCTCTCTCGTACACACACCTAAACCACACAAAGATTATATATCAATTAAATAGCTGTACAAAATATACACACTTAAACAACACAAAGATGTACATCAATTAAATAGCTGTGCAAAATGCGATGTGAATGCGTGATGTATTGTGTAAAAAAATTCCATCTCACACGGCATAAATAAATCCCTGCGCCTTGAATATGTGCGCGATATAAATTGCATAAAATAGAAATAAAAAAATAAAAAAATAAATCCCTGCGCTTAGAACTGTACCCACGGAATACGTGCGATATAAGCCTCATATTGATTGATTGATTGACAAAATATACACACCTAAACAACACACAGATATATCAATTTAATAGCTGTACAAAATATATGCATCGATTTAACATTGGATTTCCCTTCTTTGAGCCATGTGATGTCAGAGGCCGACTAAAACTCATTTAAGGGCCTCGAATAGACTACAAAAGAGTGTATGCTTCTGTGCATTCAAAAAAGTCCTAGCATAGAACCACGTTATGTCTCAAATAGACACCAGTTCTGGGGACAGAAAAACCAAGTTAGCGTAGCGTGCATTCAATCGTAAAAAAAGAAGAAGAAAGGAATGCAAAATAAAAGCGATGGATACATTGAAGTTATAGATCTGTATGTTTGTTCTGACCATGTGTTTCCTGTTTGTACAAGAAAAGCGGGCCGCAACTCTTCGCCAACGCTTGCGCATCCTGACAGTTATTTCGGGACGTTGTCAATTACAGAAAGATTGTTAGATTAAAGTGATGGACACAGCCAGGAGAGAGACGGACAGACACAGAGAACAAGACAGACCCCGAGACCAAAACAAACCCATCCAGATATAGAAGTGCCGCAACTAAGACTCACCCAGTAATTGCACCAGATTTGGATGTTTCATTTCTTTCATAATAGCAGCCTCTTCCAAGAAGTCTTTGAGAGCCATTGTGTCCTCCTGAAAATAGAATTTTACAGAACATGTTCATTTCCAGCTTATCTGCTGATACAATTATTACAGACATGAGGATAGATAATGGTAACAAGTCGCGTAAGGCGAAAATACAACATTTAGTCAAGCTCAGTCGAACTCACAGAATGAAACTGAACGCAAAGCATTTTTTCCGCAAGACCGTACACTCGTAGCATTGTCTGTCCACCGCTCGTGGCAAAGGCAGTGAAATTAACAATACAGAAAAGCGCGGTAGCGGTTGCGATGAGGAGGTTAGCCCGCTTTTCTATATCTCTATTCTTTTTAACTCTCTGAACGTGTTTTTTAATCCAAACATATCATATCTATATGTTTTTGGAATCAGGAACCGACAAGGAATAAGATGAAATTGTTTTTAAATCGATTTCGGAAATTTAATTTTAATCATAATTTTTATATTTTTAATTTTCAGAGCTTGTTTTTAATCCGAATATAACATAATTATATGTTTTTGGAATCAGAAAATGATGAAGAATACGATACACGTAATTTTGGATCGTTTTATAAAAAAAATAATTTTAATTACAATTTTCAGATTTTTAATGACCAAAGTCATTAATTAAATTTTAAGCCTCCAAGCTGAAATGCAATACCAAAGTCCAGCCTTCGTCGAAGATTGCTTTGCCAAAATTTCAATCAATTTTATTGAAAAATGAGGGTGTGACAGTGCCGCCTCAACTTTTATAAAATGCCGGATATGACGTCATCAAAGCTATTTATCTTTCTTTCTTTCTTTATTTGGTGTTTAACGTCGTTTTCAACCATTCAAGGTTATATCGCGACGGGGAAAGGGGGGAGATGGGATAGGGGAAAGGGGGGAGATGGGATAGAGCCACTTGTTAATTGTTTCTTGTTCACAAAAGCACTAATCAAAAAATTGCTCCAGGGGCTTGCAACGTAGTACAATATATGACCTTACTGGGAGAATGCAAGTTTCCAGTACAAAGGACTTAACATTTCTTACATACTGCTTGACTAAAATCTTTACAAACATTGACTATATTCTATACAAGAAACACTTAACAAGGGTAAAAGGAGAAACAGAACCGTTAGTCGCCTCTTACGACATGCTGGGTAGCATCGGGTAAATTCTTTCTCGTCCCAACCAATATGGGACTCCCCCTAACCCGCGGGGGGTAAGGTATATATCGAAAAAATGAAAAGAAAAAAAAAACGTCTGGGGATATTATACCCAGGAACTCTCATGAAAAATTTCATACAGATCGGTCCAGTAGTTTACTCTGAATCGCTCAACACACACACAAACACCACGACCCTCGTCTCGATTCCCACCTCAATGTTAAAACATTTAGTCTTCGTCTTCTTCTTCGTACGACGGTAAAACAATTAGTCAAAACTTGACTAAATGTAAACAAGAAGAGCAAACGCTCGATCGAGTCACTTTCGCAGTTCTGAATATTATATGAGGCATCAGATGGACAGGAAGAAATTGCTATTCACAACACAATGAGTCACGTTCACATAAAATTTGAGCCCGGTCACTTTTATAGTTTCCGAGAAAAGCCCAACGTTAAGTTGTGTGTTGCCGAACAGAAAAGGCTAGTTATCTCCCTTGTTTTTCTGATAACGTTCGTAAAAGGCTACAGATGTAAATACTTTGATGTAAAGAATAATCCTACAAAGTTTCAATCACATCCGATGAACTTTGTCAAAGATATAAAATGTCTAATTTTTCCTTTGACGCTGACCTGTGACCTTGAAAAAGGTCAAAGGTCAACGAAACCATCGTTAAATGTAGAGGTCATTGGAGGTCACGACTAAACAAAATATGAGCCCGATCGCTTTGATAGTTTCCGAGAAAAGTCCAACGTTAAGGTGGTGTCTACGGACGGCCGGCCGGACAGACTAACACTGACCGATTACATAGAGTCACTTTTTCTCAAGTGACTCAAAAAGGAGGAAATAAGATTGGCCATATTCAAAATAAGGCTAAATGTAGAATATTTTCTGTTTTTACATTTAGTCAAGTTTTGACTAAATGTTTTAACATAGAGGGGGGGAATCGAGACGAGGGTCGTGGTGTATGTGTGTGTGTGTGTGTGTGTGTGTGTGTGTGTCTATCTGTCTGTGTGTGTGCGTAGAGCGATTCAGACCAAACTACTGGACCGATCTTTATGAAATTTGACATGAGAGTTCCTGGGAATGATATCCCCGGACGTTTTTTTTAATTTTTTCGATAAATGTCTTTGATGACGTCATATCCAGCTTTTTGTAAAAGTTGAGGCGGCACTGTCACACCCTCATTTTTCAATCAAATTGATTGAAATTTTGGCAAAGCAATCTTCGACGAAGGCCGGGGTTTGGTATTGCATTTCAGCTTGGTGGCTTAAAAACTAAAGAGTGAGTTTGGTCATTAAAAATCGGAAACTTGTAATTAAAATTATTTTTTTATTAAACGATCCAAAAACAATTTCATCTTATTCTTCGTCATTTGCTGATTCCAAAAACATATAAATATGTTATGTTTGGATTAAAAACAAGCTCTGAAACCTAAAAATATAAAAATTATGATCAAAATTAAATTTCCGAAATCGATTTAAAAACAATTTCATCTTATTCCTTGTCGGTTCCTGATTCCAAAAACATATAGATATGATATGTTTGGATTAAAAACACGCTCAGAAAGTTAAAACGAAGAGAGGTACAGAAAAGCGTGCTATGCAGCACAGCGAAACCACTACAGCGCTGAACAGGCTCGTCAGTTTCACTCTGTTTTGCACAAGCGGCAGACTACGGTCATTGTGAAAAAATGCAGTGTGTTCAGTTTCATTCTGTGAGTTCGACTGAGCTTGACTAAATGTTGTATTTTCGCCTTACGCGACTTGTTTTTTCTTCTCTCAACCCTTATTTCAGAGAAATTAAAGGTAAATCGATTTGCATGTGAGAGATGTCGATCAAGCTACAACTTACCTTCAGTGTCTTGACAGCAACGACTTTGTTGTAGCGTTTCCACACAGCCTCATACACATCACCATACTGGCCCCCTCCTGCACACAAACAAGCAAAAACACATTAACATCATGTCATCCCACACGTTAACATCCATTCACACGTAACACCTCTTGAAATCAAATTACTTAACCACTTATCATTAACTAATTAATGTTACTAATTCAGACAGAATACTGGAACTAATCCAAGGTTTGAAGGTTCTGCAGCTACATTTCAATGCAGTTTCTTTCTCTCAAGTGGACAGCTCAGCCCCAACAACACAAATTCAAATTCAATCTCATGCGCCCCCCTCAACAGCGATTCACTGCCATCTCTTCTTTTGAAAAACAAACCACCCGCCTTCAAGGCCCAAACGTACCTAGCCGGTGTTTCATAGCAATCTCCGTCCGCTCAATCTCCCAGCGGTCTGGCTCGGGACTGACGCCGAAGACGGTGGGTTTCTGTCGCTTGGGGGCGGGGTAGAGCAGCGTGGTGACCAGGCCGTCTGCATGGATGGAGTGGTGATGCACCAGTTCCGCCAGCGTGTTGAACCGGTGCTCTTGGGTCACAAACACCTGTGGCAAACAACGGCAGTGTTTAGCGTTGTTTTTTCTTCCTGTCGTTTGGCATCTGTTATTGCTTTCTGTTTTGTTTGCTGATATAGCTAATGCTTTGCTTGCAATGCTAAAAAACAGTGAATAACCTGATTGCTGAAATAGCGAATGCTCTGCTTGCTAAAATAACAAACACTTTGCCCGCTAAAACAGCAAATGCTGAGTAAATTAGAAAAGCACTTGCACTTGCAATTGTCTGGGTTTTTTGCGTGTGTATATCTGACAATAAAATGATCCCAAATCAAAATGACTTATCTTTTTCTTCGTATTTTGTTCACCAGTGCAATTTTTTATCCCTTTCCTTCTCAAATGTCCCCATTTATCAACATTCCTCCTTGTGCAAATGACCCATTTTTACCAGTGCAATTTGTGCCTCATTCTGTAAACCCCCCCCCCCCCCAAAAAAAAAAGGGAGGGGGAGACAAATAAAGAAATACATTTAAAAAGAAAAAGGGCCCACCACACCAAACCCCAGCTCACCTTGCCGTCCTCTTCAGTGATGCGGTAGTGATAGACGCGGCCCTCGAACCGGACGGAGATGGAGCGCTGGCCCGGACTGCTCTCGCTCTCCCGCACCAGGAAGCTGCCGTTGATGCCGCTGCTGAGCAGGTACTCGGAGGCATTGCGCGAGATGAGGCCGTGGTACCAGGAGAACTTGTCCAGGCTGTTGACGGGGGCGATGTAGTTGCTAGGCACCCAGCCCACCTCCCCCGCCCGGTTCTTCACCTCGCACCACTCCCCGCCCTTGTTGTAGCCGATGATTGTCACCTGTTCGCCTGGAGGGGGACGCACACAGATTAGGCTAGCAAAATGTGGTGTTATTTTAGAGAGAAAAAAATCCAAAAACAAATAAGACTGCCAAAGTTCCCAAATTCAGAATTGAAAAACAAGCAGGGTATGCTATAGGAAAATTTAATTATGTGTATTGTTTTGTTTTGTCACAATTAAACGTTCCTCTAACATACCTTGCTTGTTATTATAGAAAAGAGTCGCTGAAACATGGGACGGAGGGAGTGACATGGGAAGTACTTATGTGTATTCAAACACGTTGCACTTAAAATTAAGAAAAACAACAGCCACTTCCTGTACAACTACAAATATGCATGTAGACTAATAGTAATAAGACAGACACATGCAAATATATTTATGTGTGAAATAGAAAACAAGAAGGGCAAAGCCCACACGACTCACATGCTGAACAGACCTTGATCTTTCTTTCAGAATAATTTTACAATAAAACTGAGAAAAACAATATTTTACACATTTTTCCTACCAAAATACATGTGACCCAAGGTCAAGGTCATCCAAGGTCATGCAACACAAAGCTGTTAATTCAAGACATAGGAAGTACAATGGTGCTTATTGGCTCTTTCTACCATGAGATATGGTCACTTTTAGTGGTTCACTACCTTATTTTGGTCACATTTCATAAGGGTCAAAGTGACCTTGACCTTGATCATATGTGACCAAATGTGTCTCATGATGAAAGCATAACATGTGCCCCACATAATTTTTAAGTTTGAAACAGTTATCTTCCATAGTTCAGGGTCAAGGTCACTTCAAAATATGTATACAATCCAACTTTGAAGAGCTCCTGTGACCTTGACCTTGAAGCAAGGTAAACCAAACTGGTATCAAAAGATGGGGCTTACTTTGCCCTATATATCATATATAGGTGAGGTATTAAATCTAAAAAACTTCAGAGAAAATGGGAAAAATAGCTGTTTTTTAGACAACATTTATGGCCCCTGCGACCTTGACCTTGAAGCAAGGTCAAGATGCTATGTATGTTTTTTGGGGCCTTGTCATCATACACCATCTTGCCAAATTTGGTACTGATAGACTGAATAGTGTCCAAGAAATATCCAACGTTAAAGTTTTCCGGACGGACGGACGGACGGACGACTCGGGTGAGTACATAGACTCACTTTTGCTTCGCATGTGAGTCAAAAATGCCTACGACGACTGAATATCAATGAAATCACTATAACATAATCATCAAAATCAACTAATGTTCTCTCATCACTATGGAAATGCAAAAAAACTCTTGCCACTTGAAGGCTCACTATTTCACAAACTCTTTAATTACAATACTATTTTTTATAGAGTCAGAATTTCATTTTAAAATCTAAATCCCCTCTCTTTCACGGCATAATTTCCTTAGATTGTTTAAGTCTTTTCAACACACAGACCATGCAGACCACACAACTTAACATTCTGCCGACAAGCGCAGGTAGTCTGAAACAGACGGAACAATCACACACGTACACAGACACTCTCCCTCTCTCAACCAGACGCCCCAAACCAAACACTGCCATTCTGAAACAATCCTCACCCTTGACGATGCTGAGTTGCCCCAAACCAAACACTGCCATTCTGACACAACCCTCACCCTTGACGATGCTGAGCTGATTGTCTCCCCCTGCCCCAAAGTCGTAGAGGGCCACGAACAGGTTGGGGTCGTCGTCTTGCTGACCCACCAATAGATTTTCTTTGGACATCCATTTTGCACCCAGGATGTCATGGGGGGCATCGGGCAAAGGTCGACTTTGAAGCAGAGCCTCTGAAATGAGAAATGTATGAGGGCATTTCAGATATATGCATGAGGCAAGATTGCTGAGGTCAAGAGGCATTTTCATTTCAAGCACAAATGCACGACTAGCTGTCTGGCTGCAACTGTGATTTTATGTCATTGTCATGCATCGCATTCACTGAAATGTGTACTTTTACCCTTGATGCTAGGGATATGGGACACTAGGTTTCTTGTATCTATGTTGTAACTCTTGTTACAATTTTACAATTTCCATGATAAAATCATCAGTGATATGTCACCTACTGATTTTTCTCTGTTGAAACAAACACAGAGGAACCCCATTTTAAAACCTAAACAAAAAATCTGAAACAAAATACGGTCGTATGTGCGAGGGAAACATCTAAAAGGGCGTATATTTACATTGGTTCTGAACAAAAAGTCTGAAACAAAATACGGTTGTATGTACGAGGGAAACATCTAAAAGGGCGTATATTTACATTGGTTCTGAACAAAAAGTCTGAAACAAAATACGGTTGTATGTACGAGGGAAACATCTAAAAGGGCGTATATTTACATTGGTTCTGAACAAAGAGTCTGAGAAAAAAGAGCTTTAATTGGCTCGTTGAGTTTGGGGGGGCTGTCTTTAATTGTAGGGTCTAAAATGGGACTGGTTCCGCATCATCATTTATACAACACCCACTGATTAGGCCAAAAAAAAAAAGGTCTGTTTACGGTAACATAGGGTGAAAAAATAGGGTCGGTAGGTCGGCTTTTTTTTTTCTTTTTTTTTCTCCCCTCTCTATGATGTTTCACAGTTCATTTCTTCTCATCAATCCCTGCTTTTGCCCAACATAACTATAAACAGTACTTTGAGCTTACCTCCCTTCTGTCGTCTGCTGTTTGAGAGCAAACAGCTCTATTTTGGATGCGTTTTTTTTTTTTTCAGACGATCCAAAAAAAAGATTAGGGTCGGGCCTAAAAACTAGGGTCGGTCGGGTTACCGTAAACAGACCTATTTTTTTTGTTGGCCTTATTCTCCACTGAAACAAAAACAGTAGGCATAATATTTGCCAGCACTGCTTCACGCTACAAGAGACCAAAACACCACACGTACAAAAGCCCTTGATTTTATTCCATCATCTTTCAATGAAACAAATGAAAGGCTTCTATACATAAACTACGCAAAACTCTCAAGCACCAATAGTGGCAACAGCAAAGGCTATAAGCACTTACATCAAACAAAAGAAAATAGTCAGCAACGTGTATAGTTATCACAGAGATTCACGAGGAATACAAAGATAACCGTAAACTCCTGCAGATCATAAACCAAACAAACACAAAACACCAGTCCCTTGAAGAAGAAAAAAAGAAGACAAAAAAGAAGAAACAAAACATAAAGCATCAAACTAATCAGCATTTAAGAGATTGCTTTATGAATAGTCTTTGTTGTTGCTATTAAACAAAATCAACACAAAAATATAATCACTGCAGTAGTGTTAATTACTACTTATTCATTCATCTGAGGTATGTGTTATAAACGACAGCTCATTCAGATTACAAACGGCTTTTTATTGAACAGACGACTATCAATCTACATCAAAAAACAGGTCACTGAACATTGTTTACAGGAATGTTTGAGATTCTCACAAAGGAACCGCTGTCACTGCTGTTAGTGTAACCATGCAAAATTTACATGGCAGAAAAAAAGGTGTAGATGAGTCTTTATATAAATTATGCATGCGCCAACCAAAGTAATGAAACCTTGTATTCCATTAATGTACAGTATAGACATGATTACTGTTAAATGTTATTGCAACTATGATAGAGATAATACTACTAGGCCCAGATCAGGACCATCCAATTGGGGCAGTAAACAAGTACATATTCTGATACATATAGCCATGCAACAGTATATATATACATAATACGTCTTGTATTTGCAACAGAACATTTCTACTGTATCATTTGTTGTTGGGACATTTGTGTTTGCACTCACTCAAGTTCTGTGCTGCTGTATCAGTGAGGCCAATTCTCCCCAAACACCATGCAGAAATTCACCAGTTAATACAAGACCTGGAGTAGCCAACTTGCAATTACATGTAACAGTAACACTAACACTCAGCATTCAATGCCTCTCACTCATAGGTGACATTTAGTTGCTCCTACACCAGGCATCCATTGCTTATATGACGCTTACATCATATACCAGTCAAAGGCATTGTGTGTTTTGGGTAACTGATTAATTTTCACGTTTCAGTGTATATATATATATACAAAATGCTACACGACTTGCTGTAGGATAGCAGGTTTATAATTATATGGGGTTTTTTTTTGTTTGTTTTTTCAATATTGAAACGCTTGCAAAAGGGAGTTTTTTCAATACATGTACATGTATTTGGAAAAAAACAAAAACAAGAGTTAACCTTGAACATAGCAAGCCATGTAGTATTCTGTTTATTCTACATTCAGTACTTCCGTGTGCCACAACTGCAAACATACTGTCGTTTTGAATTGACTCACCAACTTTCAAAAATGAAGTGCTTTAATTCACTCGATCTAATGCTCCGCTCCGTCACACAAACTAAAAGCACTCTAAAGTAGTTTGCCTTTATTTACATCAGAACATATTACTTTGAACACTGAATCCTTTACATTTTTACAACTCAGGCCCGAGTTCCACTTCCAAACACACGAAGGAAGCATTATTTGTCACAACAACAAAAGAAAAGAAACATTTCGGTAACATTAACAAAAGCAACAACAGAGAATGTTTGCGCCCGATTGTCGCTTGCTGCCCCTGAACCATGACTTCATTTACATAGTACACACACCCGTGAAGGATATGAGAAAGTTATCAAATGGGTATTCATTTTCCTCACGTAGAGAACACAATAAGTGCCTTTCCCAAGCTGTGGGCAGTGAAGTTGTGGTTCAATTAACAGCTAATATTTGGTCGCTTTTTTCAGAAGAAAAGTTATTGAGGAACATGAGTTTATCTACTTACTTTCTGCAAGTTGTGTTAGTTGTAGCGTGACCTGTACAGTTGGTCAAGTTCACTTCTCTGGCAGAAAAGATGCACTTTTCCTTTCTTTTCTGAACTTCAATAACGTCTGAATTGTCATTCATTTGGTACCCTAAACAAAGGTTTCACGTTATATCATAAAAAGTGTCAAGGAAGCTCTGCCAGGGTTGAGACAAAATGTTTCTTGGCTGGAACTACGCGTGTTTTCGTGTATGCTGAGCAAAAAAGAAAGATAAGATATTTCAATAGTACAAAAAGTTAGAAAATGCCAGAGTTGCTGAACATAAAATTCTCTGACAATGGTAAGGTTATTTCTTCTTTATTTTTCTTGTAAAAAAATAATTAAAAAATTCACTGCCCACAGCTTGGAAAACACACCATACAAGACTCGAACAGCAAACAAACAAAAAAGGAGAAGTTATTTTGTGCACGTGCGTCAAATGTGCATCACTAAGTGTACGGATGATTTCAAACGGCACATTAGATTCTTCTCAAGCCTTGGGTATTAGTGCACAGCGTTTAAATTCTGATTTTACTTCAGGGATCCAGCCATGGCCAAACCGTTACTGCAGATGTACTGATAGACATCAGGAAATGCACAGGAAACATCTTTGTATCCTTACGATTATGGGGTTAATTACACAAAGACCCTGCCAGCATTAAATAATCATTATGAACAAGAAAGCACTGTAATCTGAGTAAGCTCTAATAATTTTAACAATCTTTAAAATTAAAGCGACAGAAAAAAAAGAACAACAAGAAAGAAAGAAACAAACCAAAACTGTCAGTATGTCAACATGACATAACAACAACAAAAATCATAATTTCCACATCCACGAACATGCCAGAAATCAGTTGCAGGAAAACTATGCAAATTATTAATTCAGGAAGAGAAAGAAAATGTCATGAAAATTATCAACACCTTCCCCCCATACACTTGAATTATAATAATTGGGGAATATATAAACTAGCGTCTTTGCTAACATGTAAAATCTTCTTTTGCTCATTCTGCCTTTTTTTAACATAAGAAGCACTGCAGCAGATTATGAAGGATCAACTTCTTTCTCGCAGCCTATCATCTATGAAGCAAAATGTTCAATCTCATAAATGGAGTATGCATGCTGCAGCCGAGCAATTTCTACAGCAAGACCACATTAAGCAACTAACGTTACAAATGTACGCAGATATGTGTAAAGTAGCAGCAAATCTGAATTTGAATCTCTATCACTTTTTACATTTAGTCAAGTTTTGACTAAATGTTTTAACATAGAGGGGGGAATCGAGACGAGGGTCGTGGTGTATGTGTGTGTGTGTGTCTGTCTGTCTGTCTGTGTGTGTGTGTAGAGCGATTCAGACTAAACTACTGGACCGATCTTTATGAAATTTGACATGAGAGTTCCTGGGTATGATATCCTCAGGCGTTTTTTTTCATCTTTTTGATAAATGTCTTTGATGACATCATATCCGTCTTTTCGTGAAAGTTGAGGCGGCACTGTCACGCTCTCATTTTTCAACCAAATTGGTTGAAATTTTGGTCAAGTAATCTCCGACGAAGCCCGGACTTCGGTATTGCATTTCAGCTTGGTGGCTTAAAAATTAATTAATGACTTTGGTCATTAAAAATCTGAAAATTGTAAAAAAAAAAAAAATTTATAAAACGATCCAAATTTACGTTCATCTTATTCTTCATCATTTTCTGATTCCAAAAACATATAAATATGTTCTATTTGGATTAAAAACAAGCTCTCAAAATTAAAAATATAACAAGAAGAGCAAACGCTCGATCGAGTCACTTTCGCAGTTCTGAATATTATATGAGGCATCAGATGGACAGGAAGAAATTGCTATTCACAACACAATACAGATGTAAATAATTTGATGTAAAGAATAATCCTATAAAGTTTGAATCAAATCCGATGAATAGTTTCAGAGATATGATATTTCAATTTTTTCCTTCAAGACATACCTGTGACCTTGAAAAAGGTCAAAGGTCACCAAAGCAGACGTCAAAGTGTAGAGGTCACTGGGAGTCACGTTCACATAAAATTTGAGCCCGGTCACTTTTATAGTTTCCGAGAAAAGCCCAACGTTAAGTTGTGTGTTGCCGAACAGAAAAGGCTAGTTATCTCCCTTGTTTTTCTGATAACGTTCGTAAAAGGCTACAGATGTAAATACTTTGATGTAAAGAATAATCCTACAAAGTTTCAATCACATCCGATGAACTTTGTCAAAGATATAAAATGTCTAATTTTTCCTTTGACGCTGACCTGTGACCTTGAAAAAGGTCAAAGGTCAACGAAACCATCGTTAAAGTGTAGAGGTCATTGGAGGTCACGACTAAACAAAATATGAGCCGGATCGCTTTGATAGTTTCCGAGAAAAGTCCAACGTTAAGGTGGTGTCTACGGACGGCCGGCCGGCCGGCCGGACAGACTAACACTGACCGATTACATAGAGTCACTTTTTCTCAAGTGACTCAAAAATTATGATCAAAATTAAATTTCCGAAATCGATTTAAAAACAATTTCATCTTATTCCTTGTCGGTTCCTGATTCCAAAAACATAGATATGATATGTTTGGATTGAAAACACGCTCAGAAAGTTAAAACGAAGAGAGGTACAGAAAAGCGTGCTATCCTTCTCAGCGCAACTACTACCCCGCTCTTCTTGTCAATTTCACTGCCTTTGCCATGAGCGGTGGACTGACGATGCTACGAGTATACGGTCTTGCTGCGTTGCATTGCGTTCAGTTTCATTCTGTGAGTTCGACAGCTACTTGACTAAATGTTGTATTTTCGCCTTACGCGACTTGTTTTCTTTATTCTTTTGCAGCACCACTTTCAGTTCCTTAAAATGCTGTTTAATGTTATTCAAATAAAATCATTATTCAATGCAAATTGCAATCAAAACCTCAGAAAGCTTATGACAATTAAACCATATGCAAATGCTAGCCTCCATACGTTGTCTGCTGATGCCAGAATTAAGTTGCATTTCACATGGTACTAAGCTGATCAATTTGTTCATGGGAAATGAATACAGAATCATGATGAGAGTCCAACAGACATTAATTATCATGCTCTGAGTGTCCTGTCAACAGGTTTTTGCATACAAGGATACACATGTTCACAATAAGAAGATTAAATGAAGTGATTACATAGCTTTGCAAACAAGAATCCCATTCCCATCATCATAATAATTCAAACATACCAGGCCATTTATAGTCGGGGGGGGGGGGGGGGGGGGGCTCACAATAACAACAACAAAAAATTCAAGCAGTTACATAATTAAACTTAAAAAGAACGAAAAGAAATAACCAAAAACAAGATGAATTAAGCCAACAAAAAGAACAACAGCCAGCAATGGTTAAACAAAGAGAGGTTACAGGTGTTAATTGTCAAACTGAGAGTGCAGAAGAGAGAGGGTCAGGGAAGTGAAGAAGGAATGTGTCCAGTAACACCAACCAATGTGACTGTGGTCAAGACCTGCTTCAGTATTGCTGGACAGCCAATGCTGCACTGCTGGCGCCGTTCTCAAACTGTCTGGGATTCTTTGTAACGTCCCGCCACCTTCACAATGTCATAAAGAGGGAACATAAACTTTTGATCAATTTGTTTGCTTTCCTTAATCATTTTTGTGTGTAGATGTATCATTATAAATGAACTTTAATTGGATACTGCTCACGAATTTCCACCTCTCATAAACAAGTCACAATTGAACTTTAATGTTAAGGAGTGGTGCTACTAGTTGGACACAGTGAAAGTCTAAATAAAAGTCTAGCACTGCAAAGAAAGGCAAAACGTATTACACTCCAATAGAATACACACTCTAACAGTAACAACACAAATCAACAACAACAAAAATGACACTCCAACAGAAAACAATACAAAACAAATAAAAAGAACAAGAAACAACATTACAAATATGATATAACTACACCCAGTTACCCACCCATACACTCACCCACGCACTCACACAGACAGCATACATAGTGATACTAAGTTAAGTATCATCGTATTACCAAATTCAGCAAATTGCACAAATGCAAAGATACAGTTATCAGAAAAAAGGAAATAAATCATTAAAAAAATAATTAAGACATAAATAAAAACACACACACACAACAAAACACCAAAGAGAATACAGCTGTGCAACAAATCAGTGCCGCAAAAAGCAATAAAAGATGGAAAACGACCATCAGCAGGGCTGGACTGAGTTCATGGACTTCACAAAAGAGTTACTGACTCACTGGTGGAGAATATCAATCCTCTACCCAACACAGGAGCAAGTTAACGCACACATGTATGCATGTAATGTCTGTGAACTGTAGTCTAGCTTGCACTCACACAGGCACACCTAACCCTATTACAACCATATCATCTGTAGGCTTGGTCCAATTGCACTACATTAGCTGGTATTGCTAATGACGCACAGCTCAGCAAGTGCAACGGGATTGAGAAGTTGCGGAGCCTGACAAGTGTTTAACGGAACCAGAATGATCTGCCTGTACAGGTCTGTGTGCTAAACTGTGTATGTGTGTGTGTGTGTGTGTGTGGGGGGGGGGGATACATGCCTTACACTGCAAGTGCAAGGCTGTTGAATCAACCTTCAGATTGTCCTTACATTAAAAAGATTTTTTTTTTTTAACAGTGTACCGCCATTTCTCTAAGCTCCACCCAGAGTTCAGTTGCACAATTATTGCACAAACAGATTGAGTCTGAGAAATCCAAATTGTATTAGAACAATTCCAGGTGGGGGTGTAGGGGTGGCATTGTTTAAACAGCACTTTAAAAACACTCTTCCTGTGTGAGAATTATTTTTGTAAGTACTCGCAACATTAATATAAGCACTGGGATCATTAGGGTAAAGCAACAGTAAATTCTTACATGTGTATACCAGTCACTTGACCCATTGTTAGCCACTCGGACATTGTTCAATCTATAAAGTCACACAATACTCTCCTCATGACCTTCCGTCCCCTATGCTAACATGTTAGTGCAAACCAGTGCATGCGACTCACATGACAGTCAAACATTTCTCCACTTTCACTGGCTTTCCACAGGGCCATAAGTACAATACACATACAGTAAGACTAAGACAGTAAGAGTAACCAACTCTACCATCACTGTATCAAGAGGTTGATAAAAACCATGTCTAGGCATAAACAGAAAGGTACAGCACTAACAAGCCTGGTCTTGCAGCATAAACATTTAGTGGCCATATAATATACTCCCCCCCTCGAGCACAACTATAAACCCCACCTGTGCCAAGTGCACCTGAGGGCTTCATAGCTTTACCCATTTTTTGGGTCCCTTAAACCCACAACCCACTACCGCAAAGACAAATTACCATGATACCTGTGATGAAAGGACACGCTTTGGACCAGCCAACAGTGGCCGTACATTGAGGGTGGTCTTTCATGCCTGGTATATTGTGGTCTGGCGTTAATATTTCATTGATAAGGGGACTACAAAAGATGTCCTTTATTCTGAGGTGTCCTCTCATCAGAGGTGCCTCACATCACAGCTGCCACTGCATAAATAATCATACAAACGGTAATACATATACTTCCAGGATGCTCTGCTCGCCTGGCTTTAAGTTTTGAACAGTACAAGACACAATGATCTTTCTGTCTTTCTTGCCTGCCTTAGGCCCAAAAAAAAAAAAATTGTCTGTTTCTGGTAACATGGCTAAAAAAAATAGGGTCGGTCGGTAGGGATTTTTTTTATTTTTTTTTACCCCAAATGTAGACCAATAAAACTAACTTTAAAAATCGCGCAAAGAGACTGGATTCACTATACATAGAGACAAGACACTCAACACATTTACAAATCGTCAGCGGACTTTCGTTTTCACACGTTTTTGTTGTTCATTTTCTCACCCTGTCCTTTACCACCAAAAAAAAAAAAAAAACATTTTGAGTTTGGAAAAAAAAAGTTTAGGGTCGGCGCCAAAATTTAGGGTCGGTCGGGTGACCAGAAACAGACATATTTTTTTTTGTGGCCTTATTATGAAGACTGCCAAGCAGTGAGCGTAAGGAGTTTATAAACATTACCATTTAGCATACAGTTCCCACTGATCAAAGAACTGCCACACACAGCGGGTGGCTTTGGTATGAGCAAATTACACCAGCTAATACTAAAAATAACACCCTGACTTTATGTTGATGATACACAGGCCTCTAAACATATTGGGGACATTAACGGGTGATATGCTCCAAAGGATATATTGTTAACTGTGAGAAACAAGGCAGAATGAGGGGATGGGAGCTCCTGTAAGTGTGTTTAACACTGGCTTTAGGAACAGGCTGTAAGTCAACAGCCCATATTCTGGGTATTCTGGTAATCATAAATCTCAAACATAGTTTTATTTTTATTTTGGGTAAGACAGAGAGATTCAATTTCAAGCAAGTATGAATAATCAAGAAAATCCCAAAATGGTATAAATGCACACACTTGACTGATGACCTATTCAACAGGGAAAAAAAATGAACATTCCACTCAAGCTAAAGCCAGCCACAAGTGTTTTTTTGTCAACTGTTTCAAATCCTGCATGTCTCACGAACAAACTTCACAAGCTACTTAGTACCCCCTCAAACCTCTTTTCCTTCATGTTCAGCATGTATCAGATTTCACTGTAAGATCTGAATGCAATTCTTTGTCCCCTGTCACCAATTACACTGATAACCCTTTACACCCACAAAACACTGACCATATCATTTTCCTCATTCAAAAGACTGATGACTACTATCTCACTGATCTGAAAGGAGATTATATATATATATCCTGTTACACTGACAGTAGTGGGAATCTGAACAGCCTTGGGGCACAAGGAGCAATAGTACATGTATGTACTATTGACCACTATCATTTGTAATTAGCAGTTCAGCCCCCACACCCCCTTCCCCAACATTCCAAAGGGAGGATGAGATGATGGGGTGATGATGGAGTGATGGATCTATAGCAGTGTGATGAAGCTTATTTATAATAGACTGCTGGCTTCCCAAGTCTCTACTTATCACAACATGCTGGGCTCTTTCTTTCTTTCTTTATTTGGTGTTTAACATCGTTTTCAACCAGGAAGGTTATATCGCGACGGGGAAAAGGGGGGAGATGGGATAGAGACACTTGTCAATTGTTTCTTGTTCACAAAAGCACTAATCAAAAATTTGCTCCAGGGGCTTGCAACGTAGTACAATATATTACCTTACTGGGAGAATGCAAGTTTCCAGTACAAAGGACTTAACATTTCTTACATACTGCTTGACTAAAATCTTTACAACAATTGACTATATTCTATACAAGAAACACTTAACAAGGGTAAAAGGAGAAACAGAATCCGTTAGTCGCCTCTTACGACATGCTGGGGAGCATCGGGTAAATTCTTCCCCCTAACCCGCGGGGGGATGCTGGGCTCTTAACTGCAGATTCTAAAGTCTCTACTTATCACAACATGCTGGGCTCTTAACTGCAGATTCTTGTAATCATATATATTTTTATATATCCAAAATTCACTTACAAGAAATCATTTGCTCTGACACTGACAGCAAGTAAAACAAAGCAATAGAAACTATCCTGACTAATTACCAGCAAGACGCATCCTCTACAATAAAACAAAACACAAGAACATTATTCCACCAAGGGCATTTAACAAAAAATTTAGGAGTGTGAATGTGAGTGGCAGAGTAATACACTCCCGCAATGACTCAGTGAGCAAAAGTCTAAGACTGGGAGAATAAACATGTATGCTTGGCAATAAAAATCAGATCACCCCAGGCAATCTGAAAAGACAGTTCTGTTACCATCCTAGGCACAGAAACTGCTGACCATGCATGTATACAATGTGCCTTCAAGCTATGTGTATAAAACACTCCAGACCTCAGTGTCAAATAATGTTATTGATTTCAGGGGTGGGACTCTCTTGTGATGAAAAAAGAGGAAATCCCTTTTTTCTAGGGGGCATGCTCCCCCGAAAATGTTTTAAATGGTATATTAAGATCTGTGCAATCTGGTGCATTCTGAGACTAAAATTCAACTCGTTTGGATCAGGTAAAAAAGACATTCTCCTCACCCCCCCCCTCCCCCCCCCAAAAAAAACAACACCCAACCAAACAAAACAAAAACTTTCACACAACAATGGTAACATTGTAATGATGCATATTTACGTAATGAACCATGTATCCATAATCCAATACTGGCAATAGTATGATCCAAGCGACGCCCCAATGCATTGAAGCTCAAAAAGACTATTAGTTATCAGGAGTTTTCATCGTCAGCACAATTTAACTCTCAAGCCTCCAGTGTTCTGTTCCATCTTCACTTCTCTCCATATCATTCAGTCAACAAGTTATAAATACTGTGATGAAATGGGACACGGAAAAATAGATTCCTCCAGCGGAATTCGTAAGTTGTGTCCGCGGATTCGCGGAAAAGTCCCACCCCTGTGATTTATAAATTATTATAGTTTTTAAAAACTCTATTGAATAAGGGGTAAAGCAAAATACCTGAGTTAAAGAAAACGCTATGAGCCTGAGAAACAGTGAACAATGAGGGGTGGGTGGAATGAGGGGGGGGGGGGGGGGATTGGCTTGCACACCAGTGCAGCAACAGTTGCTCACTCTCAGCTAAGGGGCATCCCGCTCTATCAATGCAAACTATTTGTGCAGCTGGCACTACAAGTGTGTCACTGTTCCTCAATGTCGGTCTCTGTCTGAGCCTATCTTAATCCTCCTGTCCATCACTATACTGCACAATGCTGTTCATCCTTGATTCCTGCAGACAATTTTCTGTCTCAGTGTAAACATGTCTCACACTCTTCCAGCTTCACACACAGTTGACATGTTTGCGTGATGATGTTCACTAAAAAAGGGTACACATTAAGTCCCTAGCTGAGCAACTGCACTGCATTACAAACTACAACAGACAATACTTTTCAAATGATACACAATCATCAAAACCTGTATAGTACTGTAATTTATACACGTATACATTATGTATTTGATCTTCTGATAAATTATCTCACTTATTTCTTGTCAACATGTAAAGAATTCCAATTCGCCAGGTAAGTAACCTGATATCAGTATCAGCAGTGTGTGTACATAATGCAAACTGGTAAAACAATAATGATACAGTATATTTTAAGCCAAAGACAACAACCAGAGCACGCAAATGGATTCTGAAACACCCCCCTTTTCATGCCAGAATGTTCATCCTCAAGATCGTGGGCATTACCGAAAAGAAGAAGAAGAAGAACATCAACTCAGAAACAAAATGAAACTTACGTTACTTTAAGTTTTAAGCTTAACACCGGCATTTAAAGCACAAGTGCCATTATTCCCATGCCCTGTCTATTGTGCTGTGAAACAAGTTCCGGTTTATCTTTAGTAGGGTGCAATTTAATCTGCGTTGAGTCAATGAGTGGCACTGACAACTTTTAACTGAAGTGGCACTTAAGAATTCACTTCCTCTTCATTCCACAATCAGCTAAAACCATGGCACCGCAACGTGTATGTGTAACAAACCCCAATCAAAACTGCTCAGGGAGGTGACATCAGGCTCAAACATTGTAGGTATTTACCTGAACTGAGGGATTTTACTTGATAATGCGCCGTGAGTTTGCTTTTATTTTGACCAATATGTACCTGCCATGACAGGACACCTGCAATGTTGGGACAGTTTTGGCTAGCCAGGTGGGTGACCTTTCATTGCAGGTACCACTACACTAAAGTTACCTCAATACTGAATCAATTATTCAGACTTCAGATTGTAAGCATACATGAATGATATCACGCTTGTGTCCCTTTGTGTAAATTCTATAACACAGCTCAGCTACAGACCCTAGGTGTGCAAGTAACACTAATATTATAGGAACAAATGCCTCCAGGAAAAGAGCTGTCATTTGTCAATTACACTTCTCCAACCAACAGAAATCAGTAAATCACAACCAAAAAATCTTTGAAACTGGTGACAAGAAAGACATTACTAATGTACTTATTCTCCCTGATTTCTGCAAAACCGACACATTTCATGAATTTAATCCTCAGTGTCACAGACTCCAAATGGACAGAGGAGACTGCATGTGCACGAACAGTACAACTACAATTCACATGCTTACTACGCATCTCTCTACAAATGGCATACTCAGCACAGGCAAACTGTATAAGGTGTTCTCTTGATTTACATAATGGATACTAGCATTAGTAACAATAACAATCACGAGGCAGCATGACAGCAAGGTGCTAGAACAAATGCAGATTTGTAACTTTACTCCCAATTCACCAGGTTACAACTCACTGAATGCTACCTGCAGTGTTGTTGCCAGCCTAAGAAGACAATAGGTCATTTGGACCTCCCTAAAAAAAACAATAGGTCCAACTGTCCTGGCTTTAAAAAAACAATAGGTCCAAATTGTACCACCATTCCTTTGATACATGCAATTCAAAATAACTTACAGTCCGGAGTTAAATCTATCTTTTTACGCAAAAATGACAATAAAGCCATTGAACAATGATAACACTTTATTATCTAAGGCCAAAAAAAGAAATAGGTGTGGTTACGGTAACATAGCCCAAAAAAAATAGGGTTGGAAGGTAGGCAATCACTTTTTTTTTTTTTTCAACTTTTTTTTCTAATGTGTACAAATTAAACCTACCGTACTTTCCGGGTGACAAGGCGCTTTGTTATCTAAGACGCACCCCCTTCTTTTAAAAAAAAAAATTGTAATCCAGTCACCCATTGGACGCAGGGGGCCAATAGGGCGCACCAAAATGACCCAGTTTTTGCCATGAGAGGTGGTTCCCCTGTCATATCTGAGAGAGGAAACACTTCCTGCATCGGGGTCAGTGACCGGTCAGTGACCAAAGGCATTGTGATAGCTGGGTGGCCTTGTTAAAAGACACGACCTTCTTCCCAGGGGTCAATGACCCAGTTTTTGCCATGAGAGGTGGTTCCCCTGTCATATCTGAGAGAGGAAACACTTCCTGCATCGGGGTCAGTGACCGGTCAGTGACCAAGTTTAACAGAGTGGAAATCTGTGTGTGCGGCCAGATCAAAGGCAGGGCAGTACCTAGTAGCTGAAACATGCATTATCACAAGTTGTTTGACTGGTACTCAAGCGGTCTCTTTGATTTTTTTCGTATTTCATACACGGATTAGGCGCTTCGTTATACAAGACGCAGGGGTCGAACTCGAGGAAAAAAGTCGCGCCTTATGACCCGGAAAGTACGGTACTTGACAGGGAAATAAGTGTGCGACACGGGCGCTTTCGCTTTCATTGCGTTTTTTGCTCTCGGTTTGTTTTTTTTTGTTTTTTTTGACAAATGTAATAAAAAGTTATAGGATCGGCCCCTAAAAATAGGGTAGGTCGGGTTACCGTAACCACACCTATTTTTTGTTTAGGCCTAATTCTCACAGAAAGTAGTGTATGGCGCTCATTTGCTGATTTTTGGCAGAGAAAGAGTCTGACATTCCTGGCCTACCCTTTCCAATACAGTGCCCGGTGTGCGAATGTAGGGATCCTGCCTGATCTTCTCATTACCATACCGTAGTATTATATTGATGAAATTTCTGCTGTTTGTGCCGTTTTCGGAGAAGGACCACTCCAAATTTAAACCCACGTAGTCCCCCGAAGACGGAAGACATCGGCCATTAGGCGGGGAGCAGACCGGATGTCTATGCTTACTACGACAAATGATTGTGTCTAGGTCGAATGTTCGCCGTTTTCGGTAAATAGGTACACCGGCTGGATCGGGTATTTCCGTAAACGCAGCCTCGAGTGTCAATGACGACAAACACGGACTCGGCACCGAGTGCATTTTCACTCGTAAGTCGTAGCGAACACGAGCATTTCGATCGGGGTTTGTTTTCCGACTTTGCAACTCCCATTCCATTCACTGCAGACCTTGTCCGCCTTGTACGAATATGTATCGATCAGTTGACCACTAAAACGTAAAAACTATCGGTCCATCGACTGGACAAGGCTACCAATGCGTCAAATCAGAAAGGAATGCGTCAGAGACCGAAGACCGAGGCCTGGCAACAACACTGTACCTGGCTTAATTCTTCTTGTACACTGGCACTTTGTTTAACAGCTTTAAACAGTGATTACATTTTTATGACAGCTGACAAAATCAGTAACCTCTGGCAAAATGCATGTAAAAAATGAATTAAATTAAAAACAGCCACATTCTAAAAATTGCAAAAATCATGTTGATCACCACGTTGAGTGTTACCGGCCCCTGATTACTGCAGGAGCAGAAAATAGGGAGTGACTAACCCCTGCTCGATCACTTGGTCTACACATGATCCATCATTCCATGCTAACCCTGTCAATGACACTTCGCTACCTCATCATGATCATCACCCAAAAGATCCAACATGATCCCGTAACGCAAAGAAACCGGATGAAAGGCCATAAAAATAAAGTATGTGAAAAAAGTCGAACTCCACTTTTTCTGCCAGCGTGGTGAATCATTCTTCGACACCGTAACACTAGCACTCGCACAATGGTCAATCGCCGTCGAGCAGACAGACAGACTGACCAAACCCCTTCGTCACTCCTCTGCAAATAAACCGAGCCGTCAGACATGAATCGCCAGCGTAAAATGCTGACGGAAGCGCTAAATACTTACCCGAATGCTCTGTAAAAATGTTTCCATGCGAGACGCGCGGTTCTTTTGTTTTTCCCTTCCCTTTGCTGGCACTTGGTCTCGGTTCTTTCTCTTTGGCTTGCTGGGCCCCCATGTTACCGACTCGCCACCTCCTCGTATACACACACAGCTACCTATCTGTCTCGTCAGCGACAACTGGAATCATCCTACTACATCCCTAACATATTCATCTCACATCATCCTGCGAAATAATCCATCCAGAAGATACAGAAAACACGTTTTTCGAATAAAATTATGCGTGACTGCTCTACTTCCTCCATCAGTCGGCGGCCGCCATCTTGATCACATAGCGAAGTGAAAATGAGGCAACGATCACACTGGCTGACCTTTCACCTCTCTCTGGGAATGATGACGTCACAATAGGGGTATTTCCCGCCGCGAAGGATTTCCCTTCTTCTGAATGTCGACCTTGACGACGCCAGCGAGAAGCAAAGAATGTCACCGGCAACTCTTTTGCCACACAAAGAGAATAAAAGCAGAGTAAAAGCCGAAAATAATACTGCCGTCTTTCTTCAGTGCAGTGGGAAACTGCTGACAAATGTTCGTCAGTTTACCGAAGTCACCGAACTGGGTCACATTCTCCGAGGCCACATCAACTTGACTACACGGTTTTTACACCCCTCTTTATGAGGATTACTCATTCGCGGGTTCACTCTGTTTGTCTGTCTGATTGGTTGTCTGTCTGTCTGTTTGTTTGTTTGATTGTTTGTTTTATTACCTTGCATGCCGGCGAGATTCATATGATTTTGAGATAAGTCCATTATTTGTACCATAAGAGTCTGTACCCAGGATTTTAGACCTGCCCCCGAAGTGATATTTCAATAATCCCGTCAAAAAGTTCACCCTATTTTGGCCGTAAAACGAAGCGCCCAAACGCGGTCAATTTCTAACCTGTGTCGTGTGTTCGAAGGAGTACATCTCAGCGATGCCATTGACTTGCAACCTCAAAGAAATATATTTAAATAACCCGCTAAATGAACGATTTTTCAGTGTGCAATCTAAGCCGGAGATTTGTTTCGTTTCTTTGCTGTGACACAAAACAAAAATCAACTATAGATCTGCGGTGACATTGTAAGATCTTTTTCGACATTAGTTGCGTGGATCTTCGATGGTTCCCGTTCCGGGTTTAAATGTGGATGTGGCTTTGATTGAATGTAACTGCTTTGAAAAGTTACAACATGGATTGTGTCCTTGGGGTCGATATTTTTCGATAAACTTCTTCGTATCCGTGACTTTGCTTTTGACTTGAACAGATCCAGATCGTCTGGGGTCAGTTGTAGATCGCCTACACAGATCTATATGAACAAGTTGACTCGCCATAACACACGGCAAACCGCAATCCGTGCCCCCTCGTCACTCCTGCCCCTAAAGCCCTGACCAGCCTCAGACCTCATCCCACCAATCTAACCTCACTGGCGCAAAATGTGTGTTTATTCGATTCCTACTTCATGTGTGTGTGTGTGTGTGTGACGGTGTGTGTGTGTGTGTGTCAGTGTGTGTGTAGTTGTGTGGATGTAAGTGTGCCGCGTTGTGTGTGTTAGTGTGTGTGTGTGTGTGTATGTGTGTGTGTGTGAGAGAGAGAGATAGATAGAGAGAGAGAGAGAGAGAGAGAGAGAGAGAGAGAGAGACTGAGACAGACAGACAGACAGACAGACAGGCATATGAACACACTCATAAAGAAACACACACACAAACAAAGTCGCGTAGTGTTGAATTCGACGCCCACTGTCACTTTCAAGATCGTTTTCCCAAACGGTTTCTCTTTCACTGATTTCTCAAAAGTTCGCCTTCTCACACTCAAAACAAAAAAGACTAAGACACACGAAGCGCCTTAGGCGGAACGGGCGCAAGTGCCCCCCCCCTGCACCGGAATCATAGTGTTTTCCGCAAAATCATATTTGACCACCCCCAGACAAAACATTTTGATAAAAAAAAAGTCAATAAGGAAACCACCCTTTTTCTCTCCACAGATGTGTACATATTGCTTAGGGAAACATGTGCACAACATGTGTAATAATCACGAGCGATTTTTTTTCGACGGGGGGGGGGGGGGGGGTGACGTATGCCCCCGAACAGTCTTTTTCTTCGCGTCCTAGATTTACACTCTTGAATTATAAGTACACCCCCCTTACAAACTAATTGATCCACCCTGGTGTGTGTGTGTGTGTGTGTGTGTGTGTGTGTGTGTGTGTGTGTGTGTGTGTGTGTGTGTGTGTGTGTGTGTGTGTGTGTGTGTGTGTGATCAAGATCAAGGGTGGGGGAGGGGCACTGAGGACACTAGTCAAAACTTTGTATTATTGTGTATGTATTTGTAGTGCGATTCAGAGAAAACTACTGGACAGATCTTCATGAAACTTTCCACACCCCTTCCCACGGATTCAAAAATATGGATCACAAGTCCAGTGCTCTACCAACTGACCTACTGGGCTCCCAAATGATTGTTTCATCATTTTTGTTAGTCAAGATATGGGGGTGGGGGTGGTGCGGGGATAATTGTGGAGCAAGCAATAAGGTAACACCTTTTTATTTTCTTAGGTATTGTAACAGCATATAGTGAACTTAGCTGTGTTTAAATTTGGTTATGATTTAAGCTGACATTTTTGTGTAATAACGTTTTTACCGCTAAATGACTGATAATTTTATGTGTACGCCCTCGACAAACCTCGATAATTTTTTGAAAATGCACATTGATAAGTATGGTATTATGATAAAGTGATACTCTCCATTCATTTATCTACACAAAGTAGTGTTTTATTTATCATTTGTAAACTGAGCTAAATATGTCAGTTAGGATCACGTTAAGAATCACAGTGTTTTTCGCAAAATCATATTTGACCACCCCCAGTAAAAATATTGTAAAAAAATCGTTCATAAGGTGACCCCCTTTTTTTTGCACAGATGTGTTCATATTGCTTAGAGGAACCTATGCAGAAAATGTGTAATGAATCTCACGAGCGATTTTTTTGTCGTGGGGGGGGAGGGGGGGTGTGTTGGCGGGGACGCATGCCCCCGATCAGTCTTTGTCTGGGGCGCTTCGCGACCTCGATCTACACTCTTCAATTCTAAGTATATCCCCCTTCCATACTGACTGATCCACCATGGTGTGTGTGTGTGTGTGTCTGTGCGTGTGCGCGTGTGTGAGTGAGCGTGTGTTTGTGTAATGCAATTTAGAGAAAACTACTGGACAGATCTTAACAAAACTTTGCACCCAAATGTTCCGACCCCCACCCCTTCCCCCAGACTCAAACACATGTATCACAAGTCCAAAGCTCCACCAACTGGCCTACTGGGCTCCCAAAGGAATTTTTTCATCATTTTTGTCAGTCAAGATATATGGGGGCGGGGTTACTTGTGGAGTAGGCAAAAAGGTAACACCTTATTTTTTTCTTAAGTATTGTAACAGCATATAGTGAACTTAGCTGTGTTTAAATTTGGTTATGATACAAGCTGACATTTTTGTGTAATAACGTTTTTACCGCTAATTAAATGACTGATAATTTTATGTGTACGTCCTCGACAAACCTCGATAATTTTCTGAAAATGCACATGATAAGTAACGTATTATGATAAAGTGATACTCTCCATTCATTTATCTACACTAAGTAATGTTTTATTTATCATTTGTAAAGCTAAATATGTCAGTTAGGATCACGTTAAGAACCACAGTGTTTTTCCCAAAATCATATTTGACCACCCCCAGTAAAAAAATTGTAAAAAAAAAGTTAATAAGGCGACCCCCTTTTTTCTTTGCACAGATGTGTTCATAATACTTAGAGGAACCTGTGCACAAAATGTGTAATGGATTTAAGCTGCGGTTTGAACACACTAATAACCCATTAAAAGACCACTGGGTCGACGTACTGTAAATGCATTTTTTGGGTCAATAATTAAACTATCCGGCCATTAACTTCAATTCTTGTTTTTTGATTCTGATTGCTTGTTTGTTTGTTTGTCCCGATGTCCGAACCATTACTAAGATCTCTGATTTTTTTAAGGAAGGCAGGGTCAATGGAGGCTAAAGAGCGACTGACTGAACTGATTTCAGTTCGGGTGTGTAACTTGGAATTCCATGTGGTAGGCACACATGCAAGGTCGTAGCTACTTACACATACAAATAAATTCCTACCTTTTGCAAAAGAAAAGATATGAGTGTTGTTTCTTTGGTGTACTACAGGTATTTAAATTTAAAAAAATGCACACAATATTACAGCAACCCGGCCTACTGTCTTTTCCATTCCATTTCTGCACGTACTTCTCTCCCACAGGGTTGGCATGATTGTTGAAAGTGTTCGCTGGGTATGTGTATAGATATAGTGTGTATAGCATATAATTATGAATATTGTGTGAACAGTACATGTGGTGAATTTTGTCCGTATGGTTAAATGTTTTATGTAGGTTGTACATTTAATTGTTCTATTCTGTTCTTTTGTAACATTCTTTCATAGGTTAGGCACTTAGAAATGTCCAGTTATCATTATTATTATTATCATTATTATTAAATTACATCAGCTATACAGGGGCGGATCGCGGTTAGTTTGCAGGGGGGGAGGGGGGGTGGGGGGTGGTGGTCGGGGTGCACTTAGAATGTCAGTTAAACTGAGTGTAAATCGAGGACGCAAACTGATTCTTATATTAACCAAAAAGGTTCAGAAACATTATTATATAGCTGCATGAGTATTAATCACTGAGTTGATGATTCAGTAGTAGGCCTATGTTATTGCCTGTGATCAAACGGCATAACTCAGTTGCACTACCTCGGCATTACTCCCAACAAAAACAATGATTTCGAGGGGGCGTAGGAGAGAGGCAAAAAAAAAAAGGGGGGGGGGGGGGGAGAAGAAAGGAAGTCGACGCGGATCAGACCAGTAAAGAATTGATGGATTGCTCATTTGCATGTTTCTACTATGGTTTCCCGGCACTGTGGCAGACTGATATGGCAGGGCTGCCCTGTAAGGCACCAATCAATACCACAATGCACATTATCATTCTACTTCCTCAGTGTCCTACGACCAGACTCAATGCGTACCACCGCCACGCCAAAAACACAGAGACGGTCTCAGTGTCCTCGGTGTTAAATTGATACGCCCACGGAGTCGTTCCGGGCACTTTGCCAACTGCAAGACTGAGTGACTCGCCGCCGTCTCACAAAGACACATGACCCGACATTATAGACAGACATGGCGCACGTGCATACACTTACACGAACCGTGGCACACACACACGCACGCACGTACGCACGGCCGCACACACACACACACACACTAGCACATCAGCCCGTGGCAATCAGTTACACTGCCGTCAGTTTGTCACTTAAGTCAGGTCCTGTTGTATTTGATAAGATCTTATAATTATAGGTCTAATTATTTAATGTACTTTTGTACAGACACATTCGAAACGAAAAATTCACTTCCGTCAGAAGAGGATTAAAATTCACTTGTGCTTCCGTGAAAAACGGTATCAGCACCGGCATATCCGTCTAGACTGTTACATGTGATAAGGGAACCCGTTCACTTTCAACTCACTTATCTGAAGTCTGGTGTCCGCTTTCTATGCAATATAGCAACTGGAGTAAATAAATAAAAAGTGGTTCAGTCGATAACATCATCTTCTATTCAACAAGGAAACTCATTCATTTCGTGAATTCACTTTTCTACCTAATTTACAAACTATGCATCATACAGTTCATAAGTGTTTTGTGTTGCGCTGCTTTGCCCGGTTGAACTGCATCAGAATAATTCACGAGTAATCTATTTGGGCCAACTCTCGTCATTTTTCACTGAACAAACTCATTGTTCCATTCGCGGGTTGGTATTGATGTTATTATTATAATATATTATTATTGTTTTAAGTGTGTAAATGTGTGTACGTTGAAGGCAAACCTGACGCAGACAAATTCTCTTGGTCATCGCGTAGTACAATCGTAGCTGAGTAAGCGTTATTTCGCAGGGTAAGCAATAGGTAACGGCCAGTAATTAGTGCACAGCCGCGTGTGTATAGTGGGGCATTTCCTAATACGCTATAGCCGTATGATACCTGGCGATAGGTGCCACGATGCTGGACCCTGTGACGTCAGTCTCCAAAAATGGGAAGACGGCACAGGGCCCAAGCTTACTTTAATCTAGGGAGATAGGGAAGACACAAGACGGACGGCAGAGAATTCTTGGAGGACGGAGCTATAGACCAGACCAGAGGAAATAGAGCTAGGAAAATAGAGTACAGGAGTGTTGACCAGCATAAAAAAATACAAGTTACTACTTAGAATAAGTTAGCATAGAGACAAGTGATAGCTAGGATACGACAGTTGAAGTACAGTGCCAACAGAACTGTCTGCATCAGGTAAACAAGTATGCACGTTGTTTCCCCTTTGGTGTCAAATTGTACCCTAAATAAAAAGAAGACATTGTTGCTCTTGGTTTCGTTTGCATTCTTAAGATTGTTCGTACTTTGTTCAGTCTTTGTCTCCATTATAAAGATCTGTCTGTCCTCTCAAAACTCATAAAGCCAAGCGAGTAAAAGTAATTATGGACATCTTTAATAAACATCTTTAAAGACCAGGTCACCAATTCGACCCCGCGATAAGTTCATGTGAGAATCGGTCAGTTACTACTCTACTGAATGAATTAATACCATATGGAAAAACGATACTTTGGAACTACACCGGCAATGAACAGATTGATCGATGCTTGTATCATTATTAGTAATGGGCGGGGATGTAGCTCAGTCGGTAGCGCGCTGGATTTGTATCCACTGACTGGGACAGGCTGATCTTTCTTAACCCAGTGTGGGATTTTCAGTGGGGCGACCACCCCCAACCCAGCGCGTCCCCGGGTGGCGGATAGGGGAACGGTCTTCAGATATGGAGATCAGCCGCTTGCGGCCGCGGACCAAACTGGCTCCGGGTGGGATCCCGGCAAATCCTCCCCCCTGTGCTCTCAGGGTAGGACGTACGGGCCATGAGCTAAGGGTGAGGTAACCCCGACAAAAAACCCCGAATGCTGAAGACGGAGGACCCGGGCCGCACGGCGCATCCTAACAAACCACGGGTACACGCACTTACGCAAATGATGACACAATCAACCAGCACAGATGGAAATGGCGCTCGCCCATTGAGGACCCCCCAGGGTGGAGCAGCGTCGGGTCCCATGCCTCAAAGGGACCCAGCCCCAACTACTGGAGGTCCCTCCCGTCCGTCTTGTCACGCCAGGGGACGCGGGAGGAATGTGACTGGCACCACCACAACCGGGAAGAAACCCAGTCAGCAGCGACCTTTTCAGGTCATGCACTGGAACGCAGAAAGTATCCTGAACAAGAAGACAGAGTTGGAGCATATCCTGCATGAGAAGAACATCAACATCTGCTGTATTCAGGAGACGCACCTGACACCCCAAAAGTCCTTCAAAGTGAGAGGCTACCAATGCCTTAGGTCCGACAGAACAGACCGAAGCAAAGGAGGAATCCTGACCCTCATCAGGAACAACATCAATGCCTGTTTGATAGAAACGCACATGGAGGACTCCGAATATCAGGTGATTCGAATCCAGACGAAGACATCAGAATTCCATCTTGTCAACTTCTACTGCCCCAATGATAGACACCTCGCCCTTGACACGATCCCCGCAAAGGCCTCCAACTTCATCGTGGTGGGTGACTTCAACAGTCATTCACAGAGTTGGGGATATGACCACCTGGATCGGAGAGGAGAAGAGGTGGAGAACTGGCAGGACGACAAAGGTCTCATCCTTTTGAACAGTCCCTTTGACTGCCCTACATTCTACTCCAGAAGATGGCACACTACATCAACTCCTGACCTAGCCTTCTGCACGGAAGACATGCACCAGCTAACCAGCAGAGATGTCGGAGAACAGCTAGGTGGAAGTGACCATCGGCCAGTCTTTTTGACCCTGGGCATGGAGTCCTGCACTGAAGCTTCCTTCCCACGGTGGAACTACAAAAGAGCGAACTGGTTCCTCTTTAGACATCGCACCAGCGAACTCACCAAAGACATCAGAGTCGAGGGTCGAGACATCAACATGGTGGCGAAGGACTTCAACATGAGCATCCTCAGAGCAGCGCGTGAGTCCATTCCCAGGGGTGCCAGGAGAGACTATAAGCCCTACTGGAGCAATGAATTGCAGGAACTGGATGATGATCTGGCAGACGCCAGAAGGGAAGCAGAAGTCAACCCGTCACAAAACAACAACATCCGCCTCCAGGAAGCCAAAGCCAAATTTCTCAAAAAGAAGCTACAGGCAAGACGGAGAAGCTGGCAAGAGAAAACAAGCTCTCTGAACCTTGAGAAGGATGGCAGGAAGCTCTGGAGGCTCACCAAGCAGTTGAATGATGAGAACACCAGCAGAGGAAAGATCACATTAGAAGAGAACGAGAAGGTGCTAACTGGAAAGCATGCTGCCAACCAATTTGCTGAAAGCTATGCAGCTGAGAGCAACCTCCATGTTAGCCCCGAGAAACAGAGAGAAGCAAGAAGAGAGAAAAGAGAGAGACCTGCCAGACAGTCGACAGTGGACGCCATGAGTCAACCACTCACACTCCACGAGCTGCACTCAGCTCTGAAAAAGTCAAAGGCGAAGAAGTCCCCTGGCCCAGACGGCATCACCAACGAGATGCTAACCCACCTTGGTAGTGCAGCAGAGAACAAGCTACTCGAGGTCTTCAACAGCAGCTGGCAAGAAGGATCGCTACCACAACTCTGGCGAGAAGCGATCATGATCCCCATCTTAAAAAAAGGGAAGGATCCAAAGAAGGCCACCAGCTATCGCCCAATCAGCCTCACCAGCTGTGTTGTGAAGACCCTGGAGAGAATTGTGAACGAGCGCCTCAGGTGGTACCTGGAATCCAGGAACCTCCTCGCCCCTGAACAAGCTGGATTCCGACAGTTCCGCAGCACTGAAGATCAGGTCACTTACCTGGCGCAAGAAGTTGAAGATGCCTTTCAGGAACAGAAGCTGGTCTTCGTCACCTGGATAGATCTTAAGAAGGCCTTTGACAAGGTCTGGAAAGATGGACTCCTTGTAAAACTGCTGAGGAAAGGCGTGTCCAGCAACATGTACCAGTGGATTCGCTCTTACCTCTATAACCGCAGGGCAAGAGTTAACGTCGACCAGACCAAAAGCAAGAAGTTCCTCCTTCGTCATGGCGTCCCTCAGGGCGGAGTCCTCTCCCCCACACTCTTCCTTCTCTTCATCGACGATCTGGTGTCTGAGATGCCCAAGGGGATCAAAGCTGCTCTCTACGCAGACGACCTTGTGATCTGGTGCAAGGAGGAGCACGCAAGTACTGCCACCTACAGAATGCAGCAAGCGGCAGATAGGCTGAACGCATGGGCAGAAGATTGGTGCGTCTCCATCAACAAGGAGAAATCCTCCACCACCCTATTCACCCTGTCGCCAAAGCAGAAAGCCGGAACCATTAGGCTTGGTGGAACTTCTCTGAGAGAGGATGAAGAAGCAACGTACCTTGGTGTCACCTTTGATAGACGGCAGACCTGGAAACCACACATTGCACAGGCAGAGACGAAGGCCCGGCGCAAGCTAGACATACTCAGGAAGCTGGCAGGTACCACCTGGGGAGCGAACGAGAAGATACTGAAGACAGTATACCAGGGAACAATCAGACCCCACCTCGAGTACGGCTCCACAGCGTGGTCAACCTCAGCCAAGACAAACCTGCAGACCCTTGACCGTGTGCAAAACCAGGCCCTCCGACTCATCACTGGTGCAATGAAATCCACGCCCATCAAGGAAATGGAGAAGCTTACCACCATCCAACCCCTCTGTCAGAGAAGAGAAGCCAAGACTATGGTACAGGCCGAGAAGCTCAAGTGCCTACCCGACCACCCCATGAAGCACAGACTGAGCAACCTCACCAAGAACCGGCTCAAACGGAGCAGTTTTGTACACGAGAGCAAGAGACTTTCTCGACAGTACAGGGAAGTCCTCCCACAGAACACTCTACCTCTGACCCAAGAAGAAGAGGAAACCCCCAAGGCAACAGAGAAACCAGGCATCCAGATCTGCACCAGTGTTCCACATGTTACCTCAGGAGAAGATCAGAATGACACAGCTCGACAGGCACTCACCTTAGCCCTGATCGACGAACAGTACCCAAAAGAGGCGTGGATCCATGTATACACCGATGGATCAGCAACTAACGCCGTGCTCAATGGAGGTGCAGGCATTCTCATCCAGTTCCCTGGGGGACATACAGCTACATCCAGCGTTGCCACTGGCAAACACTGCACAAACTATAAAGCAGAAGCAGAAGCTCTCATGCAGGCCGCCTCCTTGGTTCAGGACTCCGCAGACCCTTGCTACCAAGTTGTCTTCCTCTCGGACGCCCTTTCAGTCCTTCAGGCCCTAGAGAACGACAAACTCCCACAGCTGGCCAAAGCATTACAGATGGTCAGACAAACCAGAAGAGTTGTCCTCCAGTGGATACCAGCACACTGTGGGATACCAGGAAATGAAAGGGCAGATGAGCTGGCGAAAGAAGGAGCCGTGGAAGACCAACCTGAAAACAGTGTCAGCTTTAGTGAGCAGAAGACAATCATCAAGGCATTGATGAGGCCAAGGACAAACAGAGATGACTACCACACACTGTCCAGAGAGCAGCAAGTCAAACTCATCAGGCTGCGTACTGGCCACAACAGGCTCAATGCTCACATGAACCGAAAGTTCAAGCTGGCGCCATCACCAACCTGTGCCTGCGGTCAAGAAGACCAAACAGCGGAACACATCTTACAGCGATGTCCCTTACTAGATGAGGAACGAAAAGAAGTGTGGCCGTCACCAACTCCCTTGCAGACCAAACTATACGGCAGTCGACAGGAGTTGGAGAAAACGACAACATTTATCACCAGTGCTGGACTGATTGTGTAACCTCTGCGAACGCCAAGAAGAAGAAGTATCCACTGAGTTGGCCGCTGTCAGCGTGAGTTCGTCCCCACGTTCGACGAGAGATTTATTTCTCAGAGTCAAATTTGTGTGCAGACTCTCCTCTGTGTCCGAACACCCCCCGGTGTGTACACGCAAGCACAAGACCAAGTGCGCACGAAAAAGATCCTGTAATCCATGTCAGAGTTCGGTGGGTTATAGAAACACGAAAATACCCAGCATGCTTCCTCGGCGAAAACGGCGTATGGCTGCCTAAATGGAGGGGTAAAAAACGGTCATACACGTAAAATTCCACTCGTGCAAAAAACACGAGTGTACCGGCGTGGGAGTTTCAGCCCACGAACGCAGAAGAAGAAGAAGAAGAAGAAGAAGATTATTAGTAATGAATATGTAGATACTACCTCTTTAAAGTCCACCAAGGGACGAGCTGGATTTTATGAAACGAACACATAAATCCGGTCACGATTTCATCTTTCACCTGTGTACATAGTTTCCCCCTCGACATATACTCAAGACTGAAATGTTGTTTCTTGGTAAAATTAAGAAGTGAAATTATTTAAGGACGAAAAGCATGTCAGTTTCTTGCATGTGAAGAAAATTGGTGGTAAAATGTAATAGATTTCACCCCCAAAATCGAATACTTCGAAAACGTGTACTGAGTGGTTACGTCCCTGGCCTTGAGTAAGAAGGAAAACATTTTAGGATGAATCAAATTTCTAAGTTAAATAAAACAAATTGGTTGGACAAATTTGGCCCCATGAATGTAAGGTACACAAGGTCGCTCATCAGTACTATCGAAGGGTGTTTTTTTGTTCAGTGTAGAGTTTATACTAGATCAACGAGGCCGAGAAGCGAAATATCAACACGGCGAAAGATGAAAACGTCACACCGGCCACAGGTACGAGACATTACGCCCCTGAACACGATTAGTTCAGTTTCACATAACCAGGAATCACGTTTACCGGAAACTTCTGGGAAAACTCATTTATCCAAACTTTTTGGGAACCGCATTATTATCATGCATGCCGTTTTCGAGACGTTTTGACACTTGCATTGTTTTTCTGCATGCATGGACCTCTGAAAACGAGGAAAAACAAGGCGACTGAGACCTGTCTCGGCTGAAGACAGCCAAAAAGCAACTACACACACACAAAAACACAGGAGGGTGAGCGTGTAACTATGCGTACGACTAGAGGAATACCCGGCTTCGCCGGGGTGAATCGCGAGACAGAGACTGACAGACAGCGTGGCGGTTCACCACAATCACCTTTGAAGGCGAAGTCCTGTCAAACGGGATTGAGAATTTTAGAGCTTATTTCTTAGTCCTATATTATATGTTGTGGCTTTTCAAATGCCAGAACATACAGACAGACAAAAGCCGCTAGACCCCATCACAAACAGAACTCTATAATCCACAGGTGTTGCCCACACACACAAACACACACACACACACACACACACACACACAGAAGCCGTATATATATATATATATGTATATCTATAAATATATAGAGATAGGTGACAGTGTATTTTTCGCGTGGCTATAAATTGATTCGACCATTTCACTTTGACAGTAAGAACAACTTACGGGTGCAAGGGAAGCGTTCTGGACAGCGCAGTGACATTCTAAACATAGTAACGTAGAAACGGGAATATGGATTGAAGCCACACGAAGGAAGGGAGATAAACGCAAAACACTGGAGAAGATAAGGAAGAGTTACTGGGAATGGTGAAATGAACAGAAAAACCAAAATCGGTTCAGCGCTGCGCGCTGAGAGCACGTGTTGAAATATCTCATCGATGATATTGTGTCCGGGGTGTAGCTGAATATGGTGTCCAAATTTGAAAAAGATCCACCGAGAACTTTGGCGTTGTGATGTGGTCTAGCGGCTTTGGTGTGTCGGTATGGGGGCCGGGTAGCTCAGGTGGAACCAAAATCGGTTCAGCGCTGCGCGCTGAGAGCACGTGTTGAAATATCTCATCGATGATGTTGTGTCCGGGGTGTAGCTGAATACGGTGTCCAAATTTGAAAAAGATCCACGAGAACTTTTGCCGTGCATCGCGAACAGACAGACAGACAGACAGACAGACACTATATATATATATAGATGTGTCTGGAAACACCTCCGCGCGAAGGGGTTTTGCGACCAGCGCAGCAAAGATAAAGAGTGAACATTTTCTCCGCTGGCGCGGCAGCAAGCACTATGTCTAGGTAAGGAGATTGGGGCTGTGCTAGCTTGTCTCATTTCCGTCCGTAGACGATCCGCCATCCCATCACCAGAGTGTTCCACATTCCTGTCTTGTTCTCACCCCTTTGGGTTTCTACCACTCTTTTTGCACAGCTGATGAAGTGCTTTGTATGACGGCTTACTAGTGCCAAAACCTGGGGTTACCCATTATCACGTGATAATTACAAATTAACGCTGTCAGTTACTGTTTTCACTCGTTAGTTACTCATTTTCACGGGATAATTACTATTTGTCCCTTGATAATTACAATGATGAGGTTTTGGCACAAGTAAGCCGTCACAGTAGCTTTGCTTAGGCCAGGCTATTTTGCAGCAGCCATCTTAGCTGCTGGTGTTGTGAGCCTGTAAATCTTTATGACGGCTTACTAGTGCCAAAACCTACGGTTACCATTTTCACGTGAAAATTAGTAATTAATAGTGTTAATTACTAATTTTCTTTTTTGCCTCGTTTTCGGTCACAGTAGTCGGATTTTAAGAGTCCGCACTGAGAGGCTTCAACATCCGGCAAACATCACTCTCACACTATTTTTGAAATATCTTTTAATAGAAGCCGGCCTTATCGAGCAAGCTATCCGACGGGAAGATGCATGTCACAGTTTTCTGCAATAGTTCTTTCCTTAACGTTGTTTTGGGTATCTTAAAAAAGAATAATCGACCCCGAAAATTTTCCAATCGAAGCTGTTCGTAGCAGACGGACTTTTGATTGGTTGTGGTCTCACACCGTGACTTTCACAGATATCTCAGTTCAATATAATTCCTTATTCGACAAGTTGTCGGGCAGACAGACGTACCTCATATTTGTTTCCACTACGTGACACTCATAAATTTGCTTTGTAGTGTATTAGTGAAGGACAATCGATCCGAAAATGTTCGAACCGAGAGAGGAAAATGGCGGCCGGCCGGACATGTGCTAAAGGTCCGACCACCAGCAGACGGATCTCTTCGATCGACTCACACACTTTCACAAATATCTTTCGATAGAATTCGTTATTCAACAAGTTGTCGGACAGACAGTTTAGTTGTATGTCACGGTTATCTACACATGCGCTCAGCTCTTATTGTTAATTTGCATCGGATTAAAGAACTATGGACCAAAAAAGTTTCGAATCGAAGGATGTTTTGCTCTGGCCTGTGTAACAGTCGCGCATGCGTATTGAGCCCCCACAGTCACGAGGCACATGAAAATTAGTAATTAACGCGTGAAAATTACTAATTTTTAGTTTTGGCGCTAGTAAGCCGTCAGGAAGCGAGCCAAAACTGAAAATTAGACATTAACACTTGAAAATTAGTAATGAACACTTGAAAATTAGTAATTAACACGTCACAGTGAAAATTAGTCATTTTCACGTCATAATTGTAATTTTCTCGTGAAAATTAGTAACTTTCACGGGTTAGTAATTACTAATTTTTAGTCAGTTTGGCGCTAGTAAGCCGTCATAAATCTTACATACGACGCCGGGTAGGCCGGCCTAGTCGCAAGTGTGTTTGTGTTTGTGTCGTGTGTGTGTGTGTGTGTGTGTGTGTGTGTGTGTGTGTGTGTGTGTGTGTGTGTGTGTGCCCGTTGCTATGCCGTGACTGTGTGTGTGTGTGTGTGTGTCAGTGACGGTGTCAGTGCTAGTCAGTGTGTATTTGTGCACGCGCGCGCGCAGAGAGAACGAACGACTGAACGAACGAACGAACGAACGACTGAACGAACTTTATTACTCAAGGATGGAGATTTTAGGCAGGCTCACGCCTAGTCTTACAATCTGTCCCTGCTAAACTAAGACATAAAAATAAAGACAATAAAAGGACAATTGTCAATCGCAATCATACAGTATTACTAATTACAACATTACCTATACGAATACATAATGCATGATAGAACATTGAAATGTACATGTAGGCCTATGTCAATATAATACAAAGGAAAAGGAAAGTCGACTCGCACACACACGCGCGCCGCATGCCTGCAATTACGTTCGCACTCAATACAACACACACACTCACACACACATATATATACACACACACACACACACACACACACACACACACACTGGGACACACTCACACACACACTGACACACACATACAGTATGCGCACACACACACACAGATGATACGCACGCACACACACATACACACGCAGACACACACACACACACACACATACACACACACACACGCACACACACACACACACACACACACACACACACAACAGCAACCTCATCATCATCATCATCATCATCGTCGACATCATTATCACTGATCATCATCAAAATATATAGAGGTTAGTGATAGCAATGGCATTCTTGCTAGAAACAGCTTCAGAATGTAACTGTTCGTGACAACAGATATTTGCGAAGCTGCGCTTTGAAGTGTTTAATCGTGCTTGACCCCTTTATCTCACATGGTAGCGAATTCCAAATTGTTGAGCCCGAAAACGCTAAACTGGTTTTATATAAGAGAGAGAGAGTGAGAGAGAGAGAGGGAGAGAGAGAGAGAGAGAGAGAGAGAGAGAGAGAGAGAGAGAGAGATACTGTCATGAGCAAACAGGTGCTTTTTTTTTTACATCCCAACCTCGCCCATAAAGAGGGACTATTCTAGTGACTATAGATACGTCATTAAAATGTAGTAAACATTTTTTTTTAAACTGAAAAAAAGGCATCTTAAAGGCACAGTAAGCCTCCCGTAAACCATCACAGAGCTCCCCGAGCGTCTAAATACAGTACAAGCATACTTCCATTTGAACGCTCACCGAACGGGAACATCCTGGCTGCTTTCTGTCGAGCGTGAGACATTTTCAAAGAATTTATTTTCGTAGACTTGTTCATTGACAACAACGGCGCCTCGTTTTTGCGCTAGACCTAACTTTTAAAATCTGAATAATAAATTGACAGCTTGTTACACAAACATTCTTTAATGATAAAAGAATTCGTTTTTCATCAAAACAAGATCAGAACAATTCGAAGTTGTGAAAGTTTAAAAAAAAGAAAAGCCCGGAAGCAGGGTCACGCAAGGGTCGTAGCAGACGGTTTATCGGTGCAAATCGCCGTTCCTCTCAACAGTCAAAAGCCATCGCTGGAGTTCTTGTGAACCACAGCCGTTGTTTCGTGCATAAAAAACGTGCTATTGTAGATAAGCTCACATCGAGTCGCATTCATGACTAACTGACGACTACATTGTGAAAAAGGGAAACTGGATCACACGGGTTCACGATGGCTCAGGGGTAAGATAAACCACGCAAAAATAAATTCTTTGAAAATTGTTCGCTCTTTACGGAGGGCACCTAGGATGTTCTCAATTGGTGAGTGTTTAAATGAAAGGGTGTTTGTACTGTGTGTAAAAGCCTGACCGTATCTGTGATGGTTTACGGGAGGCTTACTCTGCCTTTAACTGGCACAGGAGAGAGGCAAGACAAGACAAGACAAGAGAAGACACAACCTTTATTATCAAGGGAATGGATAAACAAGAATATATGGTGTTTTATTTTTTACATCCAGCCCTCGCCCCAAGACAGGGTCAACTAGAACAGAAAAAAATATAATCAAAGAACTATCAGAGCAAACTTAATTACGCATTATAACCGCTGTACTTGTATACAGAACAAAAGATGAAAAATACTTCACAGCATTTTGATCAAATTGTCAGTGAGTTTAAATGAATCGATGAACACATTCATCACTTGTTATTTTGCATTATGTCACGTAGGGCGTGACATATTATGTTCTTTGAAGCTGTGTGTGTTTGTCAGTTTTATGTTTAAGAAAAATTGGCATTGACTGAGTTCCACAGGACCGCACCTGAACTTAGTAAAGAAGGCTTGATTTGAAAAGGTCAATACGTGGAGTCGGTGTTATGATTTTCAGTCTGTTCTGGTTCAGTCAAAATAAAATTATCACGTTATGTCTCCCGGCGGTGCATTTCTTGACATCACTTTCTGCATCATAACACCTTTATTATAATAATGTATTACTTGCACATTTTTTATAATCAGATTCTAATGGAGTGTGATTTTTTTTAACATAATTAGCTTCAGTAACTGCTCTTCTGTGGAGACTAGCTAAAGGTTTTGATATATTTAGCACTTGCACAATCCCATACATTGAAGAGAGAGAGAGAGAGAGAGAGAGAGAGAGAGAGAGGGGGGGAGAGATTATCGTATCTGGTATTAACGGCAAGAGTAACTTGAGTTGAAGCCAACAAGTTATTAAGGAACTAAGTAATGAGTATCCAGCAAAGTAGGTCAGTACATCATTGTCTGTGTTTTGCACATGCCAACCAGGAATCAGGAATTTTACGCCGCTTGGAACCTTTTTAGCTCAGTGTGTATTTATATTAATACCTGCCAAGGGAACCTATATATATATGCAGCCCCCTTGACCCCCCGGTGTTATTTATTTCCTTGAAACTTATTCTTTGGTATTATGAATGGTAATATAAACTTTCTTCAGATTCTTTTTACTCGGTACTCGTGTTGTGTCTGCCAGATCTCCTCATTGATTTTTGCAAGCTAACAACAGTAACTGGTTTCATCATGTCTATTTTCTGCCAATACACGTGATGAATCACACACGAAGGGACTTTACTTACATGCATCGTCTGCTACACTTATATCGAGTTACTCCCCTTGTAATCAAATATGGCTGTGTCGAGATCCCCAAGCTGATCCATACGTGATGTTAGTGAGATTATTTATGTTGATACTAGGTCATCAGAGCCTTGCTAGTGAAACACAAGGAGTATACTCGGCCTCTGGTATATTATAACACATTTCTGCGACGGCATTGCGTCAGAGAAAGTGGTCTGTGGTTGCTTGGAGCATTGCCAAGGCTTGAAATTAAAAGCAAATTATACAAAATAAACTATTTTCTTCGATCTGTAACTGTAAGTCCTTGGGGCTTTACTACTTAACTTTGGGTGGCTAGTCGCATGTTCTGACAGCGGCATGGCATGCTATCATGATCGGGTCATGATCGTTTATGCTACGATCGAGACGTTCGCACACAAGATTATTTTTGTCATACATACATTCAACATTGATACATTAACTGACGGGAGAGTGTTTCAGCGACTTTAGAAAGCAGATCTGTGTTGCAAGTAACATTGAGGGTATGGCAGGGTGCTCCAGATGTGAGTGTAAATGTGGTGCCAAGGTGTTCGTTCGTCTGGCACATACTGCCCTGTGTGTCGGGGTTCCATTGTCACTTCTCTTCAAAGAGACAGGTGAGAATTCATTTGACATGGTTCTTCAACTAACACATGTATACATGTATGCACAAAGACATGGTATGCAGACACATACACACACATACATACGTACACACACACACACACACACACACCACACACACACACCACACACCACACACAGTGAAAAGTTTTGTTTCATGTGGAATATGAGGCTGTTAGGTTGATGATACATAGTTTATGTTCCTAGTTAGTAACCAGTCTATTGTTTGTGTGTGTGACTGACCATAAAACAGGGACGTAGCAGACCCACATTTTTGGTACGGCGAGGGAAAAAAAAAGCTGATTTGCTTCCCAGGTCCATTGATCGACGTCATGTGGATGTGTTTGTGAACTCACTGTTTCTTCTCACATCTGCTTTTGTTCTAGTTATTACCCCTGACTGATTTATGAGGATGTGATCATCATCGGATATTTCTTTAAAAAAAAAAAAAGTCTGAAATTTGGTACGGCGATCGCCGTACCCACTGTACCGCGTCCTACGTCCCTGTAAAACGACACTGTCTGACACATGAATGAGATTTGCATGACATTGACAGAGCTCAGTGTGTATTTAATACCTGCCAAGGGAACCTATATAATATATGCAGCCCCTTTGACCCCCTGGTGTTATTTATTTCCTTGAAACTTATTCTTCTTTGGTATTATGAATGGTAAGATAAACTAAGGTGTTCATTTGGCTCATATTAGGCTTTCTTGGGGTTTCATTCATTGTAAACCTGAGTGTGCACATAATTGTTCGCAGGTGAATTGCTGGTATAAATTATAATGCTCCATTGATAATATGCGAGTTTTGTTTCACTTTCAGTCAGCTGTATAGCATCTGCTTTATTATTAAATTTTCAGTAAGCAATAGTAGCTTTTCATATCAGTGCTGTCAAAATTGTTTGCATGTACTGATGTAGTCACTTATATAAGATGCTTTGTTCTTAATTACACACTTTTAAAAGTCCTGTTAAATGCCAGATGCTTTTCATTTCTTTTGAGTAAAACTTTGTTCAAAAGCTGTTTATTGTGCTTCCAGTACCACCATATCAAGAGCACACAGTTTCTTTCACCAACATTCTGTGTTGCAGTGCTGTCGGATGCTTTGCTACGAGGCCAGCAGCTGATTGTGAACACAGTTACTTAAAGTTTCTTTCACTGTCATTCTGTGTTGCAGTGCTGTCGGATGCTTTGCTGCGAGGTCAGCAGCTGATTGTGGGGATCCTGTACGCCTCACTGCTGGTCTTCTCCCTGGTCATGTACTTCCTGGCCTGCTGTACAGACCCTGGCTACCTGCGTGTCCGCAAACACTGGAAACAGGTCAGGGTTCTGTCTGTTTGCTTACTTACTTTGACGGGTGAAGTGGCGCAGTGTTAAGACGTCGGCCTCCTAATTGGAAGGTCATGGAGATTTTTCCGATCTCCGCCCAGGTCAACTTATGTGCAGACCTGCTGGTGCCTTATCCCCCTTTGTGTGTACACTCAAGCACAAGACCAAGTGCGCATGAAAAAGATCCTGTAATCCATGTCAGAGTTCGGTGGGTTATAGAAACACGAAAATACCCAGCATGCTTCCCCTGAAATCGGCGTATGCTGCCTGATTAGCGGGGTAAAAACGATCATACAAGTAAAAACCCACTCTTGCAAACACAAGAGTAAACGTGGGAGTTTCAGCCCATGAATAAAGAAGAAGAAGAGATTACTTACTTACTTACTTACTGCCCGTTATGCCCGTTGGCATGTAGAGCAGCAATGAAGGACCTCTACTCCTGTTTGTTCTGGGCGAGTCTTTGGATGGTACCCCACGTATTGTTGAGGGTCTTCAGTTCCCCTTCCACCATTTGTCGCCAGGTGTTCGTGGGTCTGCCTCTTGCGCTTTCCAGTCTGTTTGCTTAACAATCAACAAATATGAAAGGTTAAATATTGAAATGCTTCGTAATAGACAAAACAAAAACATTGTAACTGTAGCTGTATGTAGCCGACCCTGAAGATGAGAAGTAGGAAGCTTCCGGTGTAAAACCCAGCTTTGTTCAAATTTTAAAAAAAAATAGGAAATGAAATCAATTTCTGTCATCAAATCTAGCTAGCTACCACCAGAGCTTCAAGTATTTTGAGATCAGAAACTGCTTGTAAAACACTATTTCACTTCTTCCTTGTTGTATTTCTGGAACTTTATTTGTAAAATAGCTGAGTACACTAAAAAGTTAGCAACTTTATGTTCAGACTGAAAATGTTGCAGGAAATGTCTAACCATTTGATTCAATGTTGATTAAGACTATGAGGTATGATACCTCTGCATAATATGCATCTGTATAAAAATGTCAAAGCAACAATGTTATTTGTCTGTTTCATTTTCTTTTAGCAAAAAACAGTGAACAAAAACAACAACATGGAAGATGCCGACGCCTCAGATAGCGATGAAGGATCCACCATGCTCAAGTTCAACACAGAAGATGGGGACTTCAAGTACCGCCTCTGTGACTACTGTGAAATTGAGGTTAGAAGTCTACGAAAAGGCTGAATTTAGGAAGAGGAAAAAGCCAGTCCCAGTAGAATATGCAAAGGCCAAAGCTAAAGTGCATATTTTCTGAAAAGTGCAGGATCAGAGAGATGATGTAAACTTTAGTTTTTGCGACGTGTGTCATTTGAGTGGCTTGTTTTTCTTTTTCTTTTCTTTTCATTTCATTTGGTGTCATTATTCCAAAGTCAGGTTTCAGTAGATGACAAAAGTGAGAGGTTTCTGAGGGTTAAATCAAGACAAACTAAAGTAAAATTCAAGGGAAAAAATCCTTTTGGTGTCAGCACTTCGAATCAAATTAAACTACCGTTTGGGATTTGTAATTTTCGGTAAATGCTTACAGAACCTTGTGCATGGTTTGAGAATGTGTACATTTTGTTGTCTCAATAGCAACCCATGCGCACAAAGCACTGTGAGGATTGTGGGAGGTGCGTTCGCAAGTACGACCATCACTGCCCATGGCTGGAGGCTTGCATCGGTGAACGCAACCACAAGTTCTTCTGGATGTTTCTCTTTTCCACTGCAGTTCTCATTCCATGCACACTCTTCATTACCTGGTGGGTTTCTGTGAAGGGGAAATTAAAATTTGCATTACATTGTTACATGTTCAGTGTATTGTCAAGATGAACCAAAACAAATAGCCTGAATGAGTTCATCTCGTACTGTATTTTGTTGTTGTTTCTGGTTGTTTTTAGTTTTGGAGTTTGATTTTATTTTTGTCAAGTGTTAATGTCAATGCATGTGTTTTGAAAAGTGATGGAGATGGAACAGACTATAGATTGTGTTTAACTACTAACTATTCTGCAAGTTATAGATTTTAAAGTGTTCCATTCCTTGAACTTGTAGGTTAGTTCAGAAGTTGGTATTTGTACGTGGATGTGGACTATTTTTCCTCTCAAGATGTTTTGTTTTTGTTGTATGTGTATGTTCAGTGATGGTGGAAATGAATGTTGCACAGAAATTGAATACCTGTTGAGTTATTCCATGGAGTCCTGTATCTTTGGCTTTCATTCTTCTTGTACAGTCATGGGTCGCATCTCCCACATGCACTCATGTTTGCACTGGTCAGTGTTTAAGTGAATAGCCATTTCCCCCCCGCTATAAACGCAGTCATACTTTGTTTTCAGATCAAGTATGCTCTGTATTTTTGTGTTTCGATAACCCATCAAAGTCTGACATCGACTACAGGATCTTTTTTTGTATGAACTTGGTCTTGTGCTACCATGGATACGGCATCAACAGGTCTGCACATAAGTTGACCTAGACGATTGAACAAATCTCCACCCACCTCCTAACTACTAGGATGTCGCGCCTGTGTAGGGGGCTTTCATTGAATAAAAAAAGTGTATGCTGTGTGTGCTTCTTCCAACCATATTCTTTCCTGACGTGTTTTATTTTTATTTTTTCTCTGTAGGCACGGCATAGCGTGGAAACCATTGTGGGGGGACTGGTTCAAAGCCAACATCCTCCTTCTCATCGACCTCCTCGTTCTCATCATCAGCGGCTTCGTCGTCGTCGGTCTTCTGGGATTTCACACCTTCCTGATGCTGCGAGGAATGACCACCTGGGAAGCCGCCTCCCGCGAGCGCATCACGTACCTGAGGTACCTGGATGAGGATTACAACCCTTTTAACGAGGGCTTGTGCAAAAATATTTACTACTTCCTCTGTTCTTGTCGCACTCGCAAGTGGGAGGGTGTGTATGCCAATCATGCTGAAATGAGTGGATCCGTGGCCTGAAAGAATGAAAAAGCAAGAATGGTAGGTAATTGGAACGTTTGTTATTGACAAAATAAAACTTTACATTTACTCCATAATTATTAGGAATAATTTGTCAATACTAAACGTTCCAATGACCTAACATTCTTGTTTTTACATTTAGTCAAGTTTTGACTAAATGTTTTAACATAGAGGGGGGAATCGAGACGAGGGTCGTGGTGTATGTGTGTGTGTGTGTGTGTGTGTGTGTATGTGTGTCTGTCTGTCTGTGTGTGTGTGTGTGTGTAGAGCGATTCAGACTAAACTACTGGGCCGATCTTTATGAAATTTGACATGAGAGTTTCTGGGTATGATATCCCCGGACGTTTTTTTCTTTTTTTCGATAAATACCTTTGATGACGTCATATCCGGCTTTTTGTAAAAGTTGAGGCGGTACTGTCACACCCTCATTTTTCCATTAAATTGATTGAAATTTTGGCAAAGCAATCTTCGACGAAGGCCGGGGTTTAGTATTGCATTTCAGCTTGGTGGCTTAAAAACTAATGAGTGAGTTTGGTCATTAAAAATCGGAAACTTGTAATTAAAATTATTTTTTTATTAAACGATCCAAAAACAATTTCATCTTATTCTGCGTCATTTTCTGATTCCAAAAACATATACATATGTTATATTTGGATTAAAAACAAGCTCTGAAAATTAAAAATATAAAAATTATGATCAAAATTAAATTTCCGAAATCGTTTTAAAAACTATTTCATCTTATTCCTTGTCGGTTCCTGATTCCAAAAACATATAGATATGATATGTTTGGATTAAAAACACACTCAGAAAGTTAAAACGAAGAGAGGTACAGTATAAAGCGTGCTATGAAGCACAGCGCAACCGCTACCGCGCCAAACAGGCTCGTCACTTTCACTGCCTTTTGCACTAGCGGCGGACTACGTTCAGTTTCATTCTGTGAGTTCCACAGCTTGACTAAATGTAGTAATTTCGCCTTACGCGACTTGTTCTGAATTTTGGAACGTTAGCAGTCTATCTGTTTTTGTATTTTTCCGTTTCCTGAAAGTTTTTACAGAGGTATCTGTGATGACAGGTGATCCTTGAGTCCAGTAACAAGTGTCCATGCAATGAAGGTGTCCTTACATGACAGGTGTATTTTGGTAGGGAACAAAGTGTATCCTGTGTTTGAAGGTGTACTCTCATCAGAGGAGCCTTGCATTGCAGGTACCAGTGTGTGTCTGTTGTTATTGTGTGAGTGGGTTGCCTGAGAGATAAGAGTGATTTCAACATGTTGGTTGAAGAAAAAAAATCACTTGTTCGGAGAAAGGCAGCGGATTTTGTGTGCTCCTTTTTTTAAAAAAAATAAAAATTGCTTTGAATTTAGTTTTGGGGAAAGAACAAACACACAAACAAACAAGTCGCATGAAGCGATATAAAGACATTTAGTCAAGACTGTAGTCTCGGCTAACCATACCGAAGACTGAGACGGGTCACGCTCGCCTCCGCGAAGCACGCGTCCGTAGTACTTACTGAACCTATTTTCTTTCATTCTGAGCATATTTTTAGAATAAACATGACATATCTATATATTTTTGAATTCAGGAGAAGATGGGGAATACAACGCAATAAATCTGTTTGCTAAAAATCGATTTTAATGACAACTTTAATGACCAAACTCATCAATTAAGTTTTAAGCCTCCAAGCTGAAATGCAATACCAAAGTCCATGCTTTGTCGAAGATCACAAAAAGTTGGATATGACGTCATCAAAGACATTTATGAAAAAAAATGGGTGGGGATATTATACTCAGGAACTCTCATGTCAGGTTTTATGAAAATCGGTCCTGTAGTTTTCTCTGAATCGCTACACACACACACACCACACACACACACACACCACACACACCACACACACACACACACACACACACACACACACCACGACGACCCTCATCTCGATTCCCCCTCTATGTTAAAACATTTAGTCAAAACTTAACTAAATGTTAAAAGGAAAGAAGTATATAAACATGCATAATTATTGAGGAACAGAGAACAGCTGATTTCGGGCGACTGTTACTCACAAACAAACAAACAATTAATGAATGAACGAACAAATACAGTATCTTACTATAATGATAATATGATATATAATATGGATAATACTGACACTTGTAGATAAGACAACAAAGCTCAGTGCAATAATAATCTTCATCCCTTCATCACTGTAACTTTCCGTCATTTATGTTTCACCTTTTTCATGTAATTTATATGTGCTTGTTGGCTTGTTGTTGTTGCACTTTTGAAATGAAATCCCATTGACTTGTAAGTGTATTTGATGAACAAAGTTTATATTGGATTTTGAGGAAACGGTATGTTGGATGTGCATGTGTAGACTAGAGTGCTCTGAGTTGAAAGGGTTGTCATGCCTTCAAAGTACTATATTTCTGTTTAAAACTGAAAGCTGACAAGACGTTCACATATAAGTAGCGCATATATGCAGAAACAAATTGGTATTTTATGGTACATGGGATGTATACATAAATTGTGAACTGTAAAGATGATACGTTCAAGCATGGTACAGTGTTTGTGTTTGAAACAGAAAGTTGACAAAAAGTAGAAACAAAATATGTTATCAGGGGAATACATACATATCTATGTCTCTGATTGGATGTATTGAGTATGAACTGATCAAAATGTCATATTTTGGGTATGAAGCTTGTGTGTGAAGCTGAAAGCTTACAGGAAGTAGAAGCAAAAAGCTTTTGATTTACTGGGTCCCAGTGCTCCTCATTGTTTGACTGTTATAACCTGATGTCTGATGGGCAGGATCTGTGATTGTTCAACATGGAACACTTTCATTGTGGCTTAATGGAGCAATGTATGTTCTGGATTTCACTAATTGTACAGCTCAGATCGAATTACCTCAAAGCCCATCCTTAATTGAACACGAAGTCGACTTGGCGAAGCTTCGCGAAGTCTTTGTACCGAAAACCCACAGCTGCGGCGTGGTACTTTGACCCCTACTTCGCTTCGCAAGTTTTGACATGCGAAGCTTCGATGTAGCTCGCAACGAAGTTGTTCTTTTTGTCAGAAGAGTGCTTTTTGATTCAAGATGAACGCAGAAATCACACTCAAAGCGAAATGAAGGACGTGTATATCGGCTTTGGTTGACCCTAAGTGCGTAAACTAACCACCTACCAGTATTTTTACATTTAGTCAAGTTTTGACTAAATGTTTTAACGTAGAGGGGGGAATCGAGACGAGGGTCGTGGTGTATGTGCGTGTGTGTGTCTGTCTGTGTGTGTGTGTGTGTGTGTGTGTGTAGAGCGATTCAGACTAAACTACTGGACCGATCTTTATGAAATTTGACATGAGAGTTCCTGGGTATGAAATCCCCGAACGTTTTTTTCATTTTTTTGATAAATGTCTTTGATGACGTCATATCCGGCTTTTCGTGAAAGTTGAGGCGGCACTGTCACGCCCTCATTTTTCAACCAAATTGGTTGAAATTTTGGTCACGTAATCTTCGACGAAGCCCGGACTTCGGTATTGCATTTCAGCTTGGTGGCTTAAAAATTAATTAATGACTTTGGTCATTAAAAATCTGAAAATTGTAAAAAAAAAATTAAAATTTATAAAACGATCCAAATTTACGTTCATCTTATTCTCCATCATTTTCTGATTCCAAAAACATATAAATATGTTATATTTGGATTAAAAACAAGCTCTGAAAATTAAATATATAAAAATTATTATCAAAATTAAATTGTCGAAATCAATTTAAAAACACTTTCATCTTATTCCTTGTCTGTTCCTGATTCCAAAAACATATAGATATGATATGTTTGGATTAAAAACACGCTCAGAAAGTTAAAACAAAGAGAGGTACAGAAAAGCGTGCTAATATCCTTCTTAGCGCAACTACTACCCCGCTCTTCTTGTCAATTTCACTGCCTTTGCCATGAGCGGTGGACTGACGATGCTACGAGTATACGGTCTTGCTGAAAAATGGCATTGCGTTCAGTTTCATTCTGTGAGTTCGACAGCTACTTGACTAAATGTTGTATTTTCGCCTTACGCGACTTGTTTCATACTGCGACACTTTGACATGTTGAATAAAACTCAAAATCCCAGTGCTCACATGACATGCCCATGTCGTGTCGACTGGCCAAAATAGAACAAAGAACTTTGTGTTACAATTAATCTTACGTCAGTTAGCAGTCAAACATGCACATTCTGGCTGAAAGGGCTGGAGACGCCAAGACAAGAAAAGATAAATCTATTCTCTGCCGAGAGCAGAGTGCGTTCCCTTGGACTTCGCGAAGCTATGCTGAAAGTAGTTCAATTAAGGGATGAATTCTCTTTCCGGAAGCTTTGTGAAGTGAGCTACGCGAAGTCGACTTAGTCCAATTAAGGACAGGCTTTAATGGCTGACATAGTCCTATTTAATTAGTTTAATTACTTCCAGGGCTTTTCCCATCATTGCAGGGATGTCTAAATTAAGCTTCCTGCAAAGTTGTAGGTTTGAAGTCCTTACTAATTACGAGAAATAATTAATTCTTTATTGCATTGTTTAGCAACAGTTCTCCAGGACTTGGGCTATTTTTAGACCGTTGACGTTTCGTAAACCAAAGATGGCGTTTGAGACTGTTCTGTTTACATTCGACACTATCAACACCACTTTGCAATACTGAAATAATTTTTTCTGTGTTCGAAAGCTACAGCCAATCGTTATTATATCCCCTTAGGTACAGTTTTATAACATTATTGGCACATGTAAACAATATGAATTAATTAATGAACGCTACGAGTATGGCAGCCTTTAATAAAGGTGCATCATTGTTGAAAGTTATTATATGCTCGTCATGTTTAATGACATGTGATTCCCCTTATTTTCATGGCTAAGCTAAATAATTGTAATAACAATTCAGTTGATTTTGGGTTTAGAATTCAATAGACACAATGTTTATTTGGACAACCCATATAATAATAATAATAATAATAACGATTACTTATATAGCGCGTAAACCTCGTGGTGACGAGCCCAGAGCGCTTTACACTTACACAATCATAATACAAACAAGGAAAGAGAACTAAATCCGAATAAATTCAAACATGGTCACACACACCCACACACGCACGCACACACACACGCACACACACACACACACACACACGCGCGCACACACACACACACAATCTTTGTTTCGTCATACTAACCAAAGCTTGCCAGTCATGCATTCTCTTTAAAGAACCACAGTGGAACCCCCTTTAAGACCTTCAAAAATCTGAGAAGGTTATGTTTTAAAAAGTAGGGAGTCTTAAAATGGAGGTAAATTTATTTATTTATTAAGGAGATTTCTATAGCGCATAACTAAAAGCACTATCCGCTAAATTCACTGAGCTTATGAACAGAAAATCTAAAAAAGCAAAGTCTTAAAAGGGGGGGGTGGGGGGAAGTCTTTAATGGGGGGGGGGGGGGGGGGGGGGGGGGGGGTCTTAGGGGGATTTCACTGTATAACATTTCATGTTTAGCATGTGGATGTCTCGCACTGACATAATGCTTATCAGTAGTCTGTGCCTGCCGCTCAAGTCAATGGCACCAATGAAATGTGGTGTTACAGTGAGTGATTGGGATAAGAGTGTTGAACAAAGAGGGTTTTTTCCAGAGTGATGCCTGTTTATGTTTGAGTTAGTGCAGGTTGTATTATTCGATGGGATTCTGTAACTTTTGCTGGATCTTGCTTTCCAGCACCAAGGGCAGTTATATTTCACTCTCTGAAAAGATTGTCAGATGATTTTTAGGACTTGATTTGCACAAATTGAATGGACAAGTCGTAAACAAATCAAAACCATTTGCTATCTTGTAGTTGTGGTGGTGGACCAAAAAATGTATTTGTTGAAAGAATGAAGTATAACGGCATAGCTATGCTTTCACTTGAAACTTTTTGGATTGCGTTGGGAACCTAATGTCTGCTTAAAGTCAGTTGAATCTCTTTGTTTTATTGTTGTTTCAGACAGCACTTGTTGTTATTTGGGTGTCAATCCCTAGTGAGTATAAAGTGAAGTCTTAAAAGTGTGTGTGTGTGTTGGGGGAGGGGGAGGGGGGGGTCACTGTCACCTGATTTTCACTAAGGTTTCTATATAGGTGGTTTATTTTTTGTTGTGAATAGAGATAATTTTGTTTTATTGCTGCCATTGTTGCTGAGCAGTTTTATCTTGTCACGAGATGTTTTTGTGAAACTTTTTTTAAACAATTTTATCTTCATAAGTTCATGGTTGACTTCTGTTCCTACAAATAAAAAAAATAAATAAAAACTACAATGTACCTCCACCACTCACTGTATTTTCCATGATTTTGGACTGGAACCAAAACAAAATGTATGTACCTGTTCAATCATCTGTGCACCTTTCGGGAACACATATTGTCTTTTTTTGTGGCTAATTCATTCCATTAACAGAAACATTTTTGTTTCAAATTGATATTTTTTTCATTCAACCATATCAAAATTTACCTTTTTAATCATGGTTTTCATTTTGACCTCACTGTGATTTGTAGAAATGCCTTTTATACTCATTTGTATGTGTGTGAGTGTGTGTGCAAAGAAGAAATCTGAAGGTAGAGTAACCATTTTAAGTTTGTTTCTGATTTTTATTTGTATTGTTTATATCTAATAGTTTTCACTGAATGTGTTATTCAGACCATGATCTGTGCTGCTCAATGATTTGTTGTTGTTAAAGTTTCAGCAGTAAGGATTTCTTGCAAAACACTGGCTGTTCAGAGTTGTTCGGTCCTTTGGCACCTTTAGAATTTCAGTTGAAGGGTTGTGAAGGGTTTCAAGTTTTGCCTTTATGACTGAATGGTGAAGCCGCTACTGTAATTGTTAATTCTCTTATTTATTTGCTGCTTAAGTATATGAGAACATTGACTGTCTTTCGAGTGACAAACAAATATTTGGTTCATTTGCTGCTTTTCCCTTCCACATTATTCAAAAATTGGTTTGATTTTGGAATGGATACTACTCTGAGTGTGATATTTTTAACTGTTCATCATTTTGCTGCATTGAAGATCCTGTGTGATTGTCACACCCCCAGCAGGCACTTAACAACTGGATATACAGTCAATTCCGGTTAATCGGCCATCCGGATAATCGGCCAATTACGAATAATCGGCCAATTTTCCCTGGGACCGAATCTTTTCTTCATAGTTATGTGTTAAAATGTTCGGTTAATCGGCCACCACGAAAACTTTGCACATCGGCTAAACGGCCACCTCACACTTTTCACGTTTTTGTGAGTGGTTCAGTGATCATTACTCACATGACAGCACAAAGGTCTGCCAGTGAGTTTACTGAGTTTACACACTGTGATCAAAACAACTGACTGTCAAACACTGACTTGCTTGTGCCGAAAGCCTCTTTGCACAAACCATGGCAACGAAAAAGAAAGACTACAGCGTCTTGGAAAAACTTGAATTCTTGGACAAAGTGAAAGGATATCCGCCTTAACACATCAAAATTGCAGCTTGCAAGTCAGTTAGGGGTCCCAAGAAAAACCCTTTGTCGATGGATTAACGACGAGGATCATCTCAGGAGTGAAGCTGTAGGTGGACGCTTGTCTGTCTCAAAGAAAAGGAAAAGAGGAGGAAAAGACGATGAAGTGGACGAGGCATTGGTTGATTGGTTTAATATGCCCTGGAAAATGCGCTCAGTGTTTGCTGATGTTGTTGATGCTTCCAGTGCTAGTATCTTGTGGTTTTATTGAAGAACTGATTGAAATACAGTGGTGCCTGCAAGGAAAGGATTCTCTTTTGTGTATCCCGCGCTCAGTGTTTGCTGATGTTGTTGATGCTTCCAGTGCTAGTATCTTGTGGTTTTATTGAAGAACTGATTGAAATACAGTGGTGCCTGCAAGGAAAGGATTCTCTTTTGTGTATCCCGCGCTCAGTTTTTGCTGATGTTGTTCATGCTTCCAGTGCTGTATATTGTGGTTTTATTGAAGAACTGATTGAAATACAGTGATGCCTGCAATGAAAGGATTCTCTTTTGTGTATTCCACGCTCAGTTTTTGCTGATGTTGTTCATGCTTCCAGTGCTGTATCTTGTGGTTTTTATTGAAGAACTGATTGAAATACTCCGTCGCGATATAACCTTCGTGGTTGAAAACGACGTTAAACACCCAATAAAGAAAGAATTGAAATACGAACAGTGGTGCCTGCGTTGAAAGGACACCCTTGGGACCAGGTAAAAGTGTCCCGACATTTCAGGTGACCTGTCATGACAGGTATATTTTGGTCAAGGTGACAGAAAGGGAAAATTGAAGGTGTCCTTTTTTGGGAGGGGTCCTCTCCTTGGAGGGGCCTTACATTTTACATTGCAGGTACCACTGTGGCTGAAATATCAAAGAAGCCAGGGAATGTCTTTATTTTGTTGTGTTTGTGTTCATAATCTCTGCTCTATACCTCTCTGCAGATAGACAGACCAATGAGGGCATTATGTGCGATTTTTTGTTCAGATTTTGCTTTGTGTTCAGTGTGTTTTTGCGATGACTGCATTGTTACATGTCAAATGTGGCTTTGTTTTGTGTGTTTTTGCGATGACTGCATTGTTACATGTCAAATGTGGCGTTGTTTTGTGTGTTTTTGCGATGACTGCATTGTTACATGTCAAATGTGGCTTTGTTTTGTGTGTTTTGCGATGACTGCATTGTTACATGTCAAATGTGGCTTTGTTTTGTGTGTTTTGCGATGACTGCATTGTTACATGTCAAATGTGGCTTTGTTTAGTGTGTTTTGCGACGACTGCATTGTTACATGTCAAATATGGCTTTGTTTTGTGTGTTTTGCGATGACTGCATTGTTACATGTCAAATGTGGCTTTGTTTTGTGTGTTTTGCGATGACTGCATTGTTACATGTCAAATGTGGCGTTGTTTTTGCGATGACTGCATTGTTACATGTCAAATGTGGCGTTATTTTGTGTGTTTTGCGATGACTGCATTGTTGCATGTCAAATGTGGCGTTGTTTTGTGTGTTTTGCGATGACTGCATTGTTACATGTCAAATGTGGCGTTGTTTTGTGTGTTTTGCGATGACTGCATTGTTACATTCAAATGTGGCATTGTTTTGCGATGACTGCATTGTTACATGTCAAATGTGGCGTTGTTTTTGCGATGACTGCATTGTTACATGTCAAATGTGGCGTTGTTTTGTGTGTTTTGCGATGACTGCATTGTTACATGTCAAATGTGGCGTTGTTTTGTGTGTTTTGCGATGACTGCATTGTTACATTCAAATGTGGCATTGTTTTGTGTGTTTTGCGATGACTGCATTGTTACATGTCAAATGTGGCTTTGTTTAGTGTGTTTTGCGACGACTGCATTGTTACATGTCAAATGTGGCGTTGTTTAGTGTGTTTTGTGACGACTGCATTGTTACATGTCAAATGTGGCGTTGTTTAGTGTGTTTTGCGACGACTGCATTGTTACATGTCAAATGTGGCGTTGTTTTGTGTGTTTTGCGACGACTGCATTGTTACATGTCAAATGTGGCGTTGTTTTATGTGTGTGTGTCCTCCACATAGGTGTCTTGTCACTTGGACTCATACTTAAATCTACACCCTGGCTGATTTCTGTACCTAAGAACTGTATAACATGTTGGAAGAGCAGTCTTCCGTCATTCATCTTACTGAGTGTTTTGACTGTCGGTCAGATTTAGCAAAATTATACTGTTTATAAGTGGCCGTTCTATCACTTTCCTCTGCTTTACATTTTTACACAATTGTTTTTTTTCAGTTGAATTTTTTTTTTTTTTTTAAATCTATGAGGAAGTAAGCAAGGTGATGATGGTGAACATGGGGGTGGTGGGGATGGGGAAGAAAATAAATTGTGTGTATAGTCTGAATTAGTTGATCAAAATCTACTAATTTGAGATGAACCCAAGCTGTTTTCATGTAACCATTTAAAGGGTGTTGCATCATTGTCAGTATTTGTATCTTGCCATTTTGTGTGTGAAAAACCCCCAAACAAACCCAAAAGAAAAACACAGTTTTCGTTGTGACTTGTGTTCTTGTGCAATGAAAAAAATGTGTTCCAAACAGTGGTCAAAATATCATTATGAATGAAAAGTCTCAGTGTGTGTGTGTGTGTGTGTGTGTGTGTGTGTGTGTGTGTGTGTGATATCTGTACCTCCCAGAAATTTTACATCTCTCTCTCTTTCTCTCTCTCTCTCTTTTTTTATTTGGCTGGGGGGGGGGGGGAAGCCCCCCCCCCCCCCCTCTTGTTCGGCCCTGTGTATCTTGACATTTTGTGTGTGAAAAACCCCCAAACAAAACCAAAAGAAAAACACAGTTTTCGTTGTGACTTGTGTTCTCGTGCAATGAAAAAATGTGTTCCAAACAGTGGTCAAAATATCATTATGAATGAAAAGTCTCAGTGTGTGTGTGTGTGTGTGTGTGTGTGATATCTGTACCTCCCAGATGCTGTTCATATACAAATATTTAATTTTCAATTTTTTATATGTCTGTGTGAAATAGTTCTTTACCTTCACTGGAACACACACACACACACACACACACACACACACACACACACACACACACACACACACACACACTCTCTCTCTCTCTCTCTGATTCTTTTTCTCTTTCTCTCGCTCTGTTTCTCACCCAAAGATTAAAACCTGAATACACGGCAAAAACAACATGAGGCTTGTTGACGACTTTAATACTGCATATAATAAGCATGTGTGCTGCTCTTTATGCGCGAGGTAGATGTAAACTGTTTAAAAGAAATGTTTCAGTCCAGTAGTTGTCTTAGTATCGATGACTTTATGATTTGCTAAGCTATACTCTTCTGAATAAGACATAAAATCACACCACCCAAAGAAATGAAAATTTTGTTTAACTGAGATAAGGCCCAAACACTTATATAATAGAAGATCAATGCACTTGAATTCAGACATTGGCATCTGTTTGAAAACTAACTGCATATTGAGCAAGCATGTGAATGCATGCACATGCATATATATAGACCTAAGTCTATGTGCAGGCAAAAACGCTTGGAATGCATACCTGTGGAACTGAATAAGTGGGCCAGTGTGTGTGTGTGTGTGTGTGTTTGTGAGTACATGTGAGTACATGTGTGCGGGTGTAAGTTTATGCATGCGAAGAAAGTAAGAGATCGAAATAAAGAGAGTGTCAAACAAGCTCATTCACAATTCATTTTGCTCCATACCCAGTTCTTTTTATGACGTGGAACAAAATTTCCCAAACAGCCTAGTCCAGGAATGCGAGCCAGCTCTTGTGCGCATTTTGTCTGTATGGTTGTCTTCAGGCTGTAGCACGTGCTGATGGCGCTGGGGTCGCAAACTGACGCCACACAATCGTCAAAGTGTCTGACGTCATCTTCGTTCTCAATGACGCATTTGGCCAGACTGCGTGACCCGAAGAGGGGGCTGCACACTCTTGCTGCGTCAGCAGTTTTCTTCTTACAACCCTGGAATCTCCTGGCCACACCGTTACACACTTTGCTGGAAAAGACATTTATACACGTGCTTGAGAATGTACAAACAAAAAACTAGAAAGAACAAAGAAATGCGTGTACGTTTGAAAAAGAGAAGTCACTAGCATATGGGGAACTCAGTTGGGCAAAGCGAGGTGACGTTGGGTTGAGGGTTGGGGATGGTGAAGGGTCAGTAAAGGAATTAAGGGATAGACTGGAAGGGTTGGGGATGGGGAAGGGTCGGTAAAGGAAGGGGAAAGGAATTAAGGGATAGACTTGAAGGGTTGGGGATGGTGAAGGGTCGGACCTACACGCACACGCACGCACCTACACGCACACGTTGGGCATGGGGAAGGGTCGGTAAAGGAATTAAGGGATAGACTGGAAGGGTTGGGGATGGTGAAGGGTCGGTACAGGAAGAGGAAAGGAATTAAGGGATAGACTGGAAGGGTTGGGAATGGTGAAGGGTCGGTACAGGAAGGGGAAAGGAATTAAGGGATAGACTAGAAGGGTTGGGGATGGGGAAGGGTCGGTACAGGACTCGAGAGGAAAGGAATTAAGGGATAGACTTGAAGGGTTGGGAATGGTGAAGGGTCGGTACAGGAATTAAGGGATAGACTTGAAGGGTTGGGGATGGTGAAGGGTCGGTACAGGAAGGGGAAAGGAATTAAGGGATAGACTTGAAGGGTTGGGGATGGGGAAGGGTCGGTACAGGAAGGGGAAAGGAATTAAGGGATAGCTGACTGGAAGGGTTGGGGATGGGGAAGGGTCGGTACAGGAAGGGGAAAGGAATTAAGGGATAGACTTGAAGGGTTGGGGATGGGGAAGGGTCGGTACAGGAAGGGGAAAGGAATTAAGGGATAGACTGGAAGGGTTGGGGATGGGGAAGGGTCGGTACAGGAAGGGGAAAGGAATTAAGGGATAGACTTGAAGGGTTGGGGATGGGGAAGGGTCGGTACAGGAAGGGGAAAGGAATTAAGGGATAGACTGGAAGGGTTGGGAATGGTGAAGGGTCGGTACAGGAAGGGGAAAGGAATTAAGGGATAGACTGGAAGGGTTGGGAATGGTGAAGGGTCGGTACAGGAAGGGGAAAGGAATTAAGGGATAGACTAGAAGGGTTGGGGATGGGGAAGGGTCGGTACAGGAAGAGGAAAGGAATTAAGGGATAGACTGGAAGGGTTGGGAATGGTGAAGGGTCGGTACAGGAAGGGGAAAGGAATTAAGGGATAGACTAGAAGGGTTGGGGATGGGGAAGGGTCGGTACAGGAAGGGGAAAGGAATTAAGGGATAGACTGGAAGGGTTGGGAATGGTGAAGGGTCGGTACAGGAAGGGGAAAGGAATTAAGGGATAGACTTGAAGGGTTGGGGATGGGGAAGGGTCGGTACAGGAAGAGGAAAGGAATTAAGGGATAGACTTGAAGGGTTGGGAATGGTGAAGGGTCGGTACAGGAATTAAGGGATAGACTTGAAGGGTTGGGGATGGTGAAGGGTCGGTAAAGGAATTAAGGGATAGACTAGAAGGGTTGGGAATGGTGAAGGGTCGGTACAGGAAGGGGAAAGGAATTAAGGGATAGACTAGAAGGGTCGGTACAGGAAGGGGAAAGGAATTAAGGGATAGACTGGAAGTGTTGGGAATGGTGAAGGGTCGGTACAGGAAGAGGAAAGGAATTAAGGGATAGACTGGAAGGGTTGGGAACTGGTGAAGGGTCGGTACAAGAAGGGGAAAGGAATTAAGGGATAGACTGGAAGGGTTGGGAATGGTGAAGGGTCGGTACAGGAAGGGGAAAGGAATTAAGGGATAGACTTGAAGGGTTGGGGATGGTGAAGGGTCGGTACAGGAAGGGGAAAGGAATTAAGGGATAGACTGGAAGGGTTGGGAATGGTGAAGGGTCGGTACAGGAAGGGGAAAGGAATTAAGGGATAGACTAGAAGGGTTGGGGATGGTGAAGGGTCGGTACAGGAAGAGGAAAGGAATTAAGGGATAGACTGGAAGGGTTGGGGATGGGGAAGGGTCGGTACAGGAAGAGGAAAGGAATTAAGGGATAGACTTGAAGGGTTGGGGATGGGGAAGGGTCGGTACAGGAAGAGGAAAGGAATTAAGGGATAGACTGGAAGGGTTGGGGATGGGGAAGGGTCGGTACAGGAAGAGGAAAGGAATTAAGGGATAGACTGGAAGGGTTGGGGATGGGGAAGGGTCGGTACAGGAAGAGGAAAGGAATTAAGGGATAGACTAGAAGGGTTGGGGATGGGGAAGGGTCGGTACAGGAAGAGGAAAGGAATTAAGGGATAGACTAGAAGGGTTGGGGATAGGGAAGGGTCGGTACAGGAAGAGGAAAGGAATTAAGGGATAGACTTGAAGGGTTGGGGATGGGGAAGGGTCGGTACAGGAAGAGGAAAGGAATTAAGGGACAGACTAGAAGGGTTGGAGATGGGGAAGGGTCGGTACAGGAAGAGGAAAGGAATTAAGGGATAGACTAGAAGGGTTGGGAATGGTGAAGGGTCGGTACAGGAAGGGGAAAGGAATTAAGGGATAGACTAGAAGGGTCGGTACAGGAAGGGGAAAGGAATTAAGGGATAGACTGGAAGGGTTGGGAATGGTGAAGGGTCGGTACAGGAAGAGGAAAGGAATTAAGGGATAGACTGGAAGGGTTGGGAACTGGTGAAGGGTCGGTACAAGAAGGGGAAAGGAATTAAGGGATAGACTGGAAGGGTTGGGAATGGTGAAGGGTCGGTACAGGAAGGGGAAAGGAATTAAGGGATAGACTTGAAGGGTTGGGGATGGTGAAGGGTCGGTACAGGAAGGGGAAAGGAATTAAGGGATAGACTGGAAGGGTTGGGAATGGTGAAGGGTCGGTACAGGAAGGGGAAAGGAATTAAGGGATAGACTAGAAGGGTTGGGGATGGGGAAGGGTCGGTACAGGAAGGGGAAAGGAATTAAGGGATAGACTTGAAGGGTTGGGGATGGGGAAGGGTCGGTACAGGAAGGGGAAAGGAATTAAGGGATAGACTAGAAGGGTTGGGGATGGTGAAGGGTCGGTACAGAAAGGGGAAAGGAATTAAGGGATAGACTTGAAGGGTTGGGGATGGGGAAGGGTCGGTACAGGAAGAGGAAAGGAATTAAGGGATAGACTAGAAGGGTTGGGAATGGGAAAGGGTCGGTACAGGAAGAGGAAAGGAATTAAGGGATAGACTGGAAGGGTTGGGGATGGGGAAGGGTCGGTACAGGAAGAGGAAAGGAATTAAGGGATAGACTGGAAGGGTTGGGGATGGGGAAGGGTCGGTACAGGAAGAGGAAAGGAATTAAGGGATAGACTAGAAGGTTTGGGGATGGGGAAGGGTCGGTACAGGAAGAGGAAAGGAATTAAGGGATAGACTTGAAGGGTTGGGGATGGGGAAGGGTCGGTACAGGAAGAGGAAAGGAATTAAGGGATAGACTAGAAGGGTTGGGAATGGGGAAGGGTCGGTACAGGAATTAAGGGATAGACTTGAAGGGTTGGGGATGGGGAAGGGTCGGTACAGGAAGGGGAAAGGGATAGACTGGAAGGGTTGGGGATGGGGAAGGGTCGGTAAAGGAATTAAGGGATAGACTTGAAGGGTTGGGAATGGTGAAGGGTCGGTAAAGGAATTAAAGGATAGACTTGAAGGGTTGGGGATGGTGAAGGGTCGGTAAAGGAAGGGGAAAGGAATTAAGGGATAGACTGGAAGGGTTGGGGATGGGGAAGGGTCGGTAAAGGAATTAAGGGATAGACTTGAAGGGAAAAAAACATAGTCCCAAAAGTAAATAACGCTTAACAGACCCAAAATCATAAGCACAAAAAGGTCAAACAATGTCACGAAAACGGTCGTTTTGTTTCTCTCCATTTTGGGACGTTACACATGGTACGTAGCCTGTACAAACTTATAATTATGCAACTGACCTCTGTTTGGCCCTTCTGTTGGTAAGGATGTCGTGAGTGAGAGTTCTGGAGCCGTGTCTCCTCAGTCGTCATCATGGCCGATACCGAACAGGGACTGACGTCTGGCCGGCAGCACTCGGCCTTTGCTTCCATCACCTAGCGGATGACGAAATGACAGTGACTAACAGCTCGCTCATACAACCCATTTTTGTGAGAAACTTACATCTTGATCAAGGCTTGTTGAAAGCGATGGAACAATAAGGTAATGAAAATGAAATGAAAATGAAATATTCTCATCCCGTTTTACCTTTGGAAGTATAGAACAGCGTAGTAGATCTATCGTTGTTGTATTTTTTTGCAATACAAAATGCACGCACGCACGCACGCACCTACACGCACACGCACACCTACAAACACACCCCCACACACACATGCGCGCGCACACACACACGCGCGCGCGAAAACACGAACACACGGCACACACACACACACGCAGCACGGTTTGCGGCAAAGGAGTTGCTGTGACGAAACAGCAGTTTCTCGTTAAACTGATAAAAATTAAAACTATTTGAACGGCCAGTGCACTTTTTAATCATTCATATCATTATATGCTTTTTTTCTGTCTTCCCCAGACATGCTATGACTAAATAGCGACACTTCAACAAGCCTAATTAGCCTATTGACGCTGTGCAAAATTAAGTCTATCCAAAAAATGCGATTCAGCACTGAGTTTTGATGTACTAAGGAAAAAATCACGTTCAGTTAAAAAAAAAAAAAAAGCAAGACAGCATAGTTACCACAAAGGGAGTCAGGTTATGGTTTTGACGTCATCTTGTCAGCCAGATGACACGCCGTCACGGTGACACCTGCGTCATCGCTGTCAGTGGAAAAAGCGATGTCAAATTCATCCTCTTTGGTCAACACCGCCGCCTGGCGAGCTTCGTCATAAACTTCTGTGTCAAATGAGAGCTCGCCCTCTTTCTCCGTCCATACAGCGGTTTCGCTTGTGGCCTGAATTAAAAATTAAGGGAAATGTACAAAACGTGGTCAGGGACATGTACAAATAAAGCTACAGACTTACTTAGGACCTAAATCGCACAAGCTTCTTCTACACAGACAGATTTAAGGCAGACATACTGAGAGATACACGCACGCACGGACGCACGCACGGACGCACGCACGCACGTACGCACGGGCGCACGCACGCACACACACACACACACACACACACACACACACACACACACACACAACGGATGGAAAGGGACAAATCTACATTGTCCATTAAAGGCCCTAATAATAGTATTGCATAACTTTCGGCATGGAAATTCACACAGCAACTTTTCCCTCAAGCCCCTCACACACACGGAAGCAACTTTTCCCTCAACCCCTTCTCACGTACGTCCCCTACCTCTTCTCCACTATCCTCTCAGATATATAAGCATATTCAAGACTTGTTTACTCTTACCATTTTGAAGTATTACGATATTTTTGACTTGACGCCCATCACTCTGTAAAGTTGTGTGTGTGTGTGCAGGGGCGGAGCAGTTAAGCCAGAGGGGGGGGGGGGGGTTACAACCTGGGGTCCAGGGGTGGACCCCTTGTGGGGTACATGGGCAAGGCCCCGTTGGGGGGTCTGGATGGCTTTGCCCCCCAGAAGCTGAAGAGTTTTAGCTATTTTATGAACAATTTATGGCTTATCCTTGATTTTAAACATGATCAACTGGTGTCAGCAGCCACTCATTATTTTTTTTAAAGTTAGTATTAATTTTTTAATTTTTTTGACAGCCGGGGGGGGGGGGGGGGTGTTTTCCGGAACCCCCCCTAATCCGCCCCTGGTGTGTGTGTGTGTGTGTGTGTGTGTGTTGGTGCGTGTGTGTGTGTGTGTTGTGTGTGTTGTGTGTGTTAGTGCGTGTGTGTATGTGTTTTGTGTGTGAGTGTGTGTGTGTGTGTGTGAGTGTGTGAGTGTGTGTGTGTGTTAATGTGCGTGTTGTTAATGTCATGCTGCTTTTGCTGTTGTTGCTTTTATATTTGTCGGTTGATATTATTTCTTCCTACTTTTCCCCTTTAACAAATCCTATTACCCTTTCGATATACGTTCTATAATTATGTCCGCCAAAACAGATGTTATATTGCTTGTATGAGTACGCTTAGAAGCTCAGCTTGTTGTGCTCCATTTATTTCATTGATTGTATTCGGCATTGATAATTGCAATTATCTGATTAAAATTGTTAAACCAAGTTTTGTGGGTAAACAGGTTTGGCATACTCACATTCTCCAGGAGTTTGGCGGCGGTGCGTCCCGTCCAGAACTTCAGTGCCGGTGGTTGTCTTGATGACCTTGACCCATGCTGTGCTTGGGGAGAAGCGGTTCTGCACGTTATCTCCGTCCAGCAAGCTGCCCACTGTCACCTGGGTCACACACGTGCACCACGGGGTTAGCTTCTAACGGTCAAATGTTTGTACTTGGCACAGAAGTAGGCTAAATTATACCTTTGGATGTACATACATTCGCAACAATAACGGCCTGGAAACAGACGATGTTCGGAAGATTGTTATTGGGTCCGGAAGAGTTGTGTCTCTTCGAAACAGTGAGGCAAATAATTGCCTCTGATATCGGACAGTTAGCTAGTTATTCATATTTTGTTGGTTTGTCTATTCAGAGATTCAATTAGTCACTTAGGCTTTATTTTATTAGCTTTTCAGTTATGTTTATGTGTGTGTGCGTGTGTGTGTGTGTTTGTGTGTGTGTGTGTGTGCGTTTGTGTGTGTATGTGTGTGTGTGTGCGTGCGTGCGTTTGTGTGTGTGTGTGTATGTGTGTGTGCGTGCGTGCGTTTGTGTGTGTGTGTGTGTGTGGGTGGGTGTGTCTGTGTGTTCGCATGTCTGATAATGTTAATTGAACCAAGCTCTAAAGCCAAAATAGATATGGTTGACCCATTGTTTCATTCTTGTATGGTCATATCACTAAGATAATGATAGATAAAAAAATAAAAAAAAATAAAAAAAAATGATTTTCTGATCAATAAGCGCTGCTGAACCCTTGGGAAAACTATGTCACGTTCACTTTAGACCCTTAAAGGTACTGTACTGTGCTTCCCGGGGATCTTTGACACACAACAAAAGATCTGTCCGGGCATTAATAGACGATTTTCGGAAATAACTCTGTCGGCTTTGTATGGGGTGGGGAAAGAGTGAATACCCTTGGTTTTAGGGGGACAAACATTGCACGGGCCAATCACTAGCGAAGGGTGTGTCGGAAACACGTGGACAAGGAGCACCTGTGGATTTATTTCCACCCGAAAAAGCAAGGGTATTAACTCTTTACCAAACCCATACAAACCAGACAGTTATATCCGAACATCGTCTATTCGCATTCGATAAGGCCAAATGTTTGTTTCCGATGAAAAGGCCCAACAAATACAATAATGACAACAACAAAAAATCGGTTACTTTTTGTTGGAATGGAGTTTAAAAAAACAAATAATTGACAGGCGCATGTGTTTTCTTATAGGCCAGAAATAGTGCGAGCTGTGCCCTCTGGATGTCAGAAATAGTGCGAGCTGTGCCCCCTGGATGTCAGAAATAGTGCGAGCTGTGCCCCCTGGATGTCAGAAATAGTGCGAGCTGTGCCCCCTAGATGTCAGAAATAGTGCGAGCTGTGCCCCCTGGATGTCAGAAATAGTGCCATCTGTGCCCCCTGGATGTCAGAAATAGTGCGAGCTGTGCCCCCTGGATGTCAGAAATAGTGCGAGCCCTGGATGTCCGAGAAGAGTAACTTTCATTTTAAAGTCTCCAAAATCGAGTTCTAGAGTCGGGAGGAAAAAATAGGTTCGGTTGGGGAATCAGATTTTTTTTTTGCCTAAGAGTCCGACTGACTGATTGCATGGGTTGAACAATCCAGGTTACCGGAGAAGATGGTTCGACTTCAGTGAAGCTTTGTGAGCTTACTTTCAAGTTTACAATGGCCATTTCATATGCCAGAGATAATGTTGATCGAATCGGACAATTACCTAGATTGGCTGCAATAATAATGCTTCAAGATTGCAGTGATGAAGCACGCAATTTCACATATACTGTAGATTATATATTTGATAAAATTTTAAAAAAAGAAAGAAAAGAAAACCCATATGTAATGCGAGATCAATGAACCTGTCTTTTCTGACTTGAAAAACTTTTGTTTTGACGAAACAGACGGCCAGACAGACAGACAGACAGACACACAGACAGATAAACACACACACACACACACACACACACATAGACACACACACAGGCACACAAACACACACACAGACACACAGACAGACAGACAGATAAACACACACACACACACAAACACACACACACACACACACATCCATACACCGCAAATCCTCCTTTATTTGTAGAATTGGTCAAGTGAAAACCAGCAAAGTGTAAACCTTGGGAAATTTCGCTTATTAGCTTGAAAGCAGAAAAAAGCACAGTGATGTACGTGCCTCAACAAAACCTCACCAACATTAAAAACAAAAAGTGACAACTAAAAGAAAACTGACATAACAATCAAACAACTTTTTAAACCATGTGTACTGTACAATATGAAAGGGAGAGGCGTCCGGAACCCAGGATCCCTCCTCCTCCTAGATTCAGCCCTATAATTCATGGTCTTCTGTGATCATAATTATAATGGTGTTGGTAGCAGCACCAAAAACACAAAAAAAGCAACAACAACAAAAAAGAGAAAAGAAGACAAAGACAGGAGCAAAACAATCGTCCTCTTTTGAATGTCTTCAATGCAGAAATAAAAACACAGAAACATAAAATTAAATCGCACGGCTATCAGCCAATTCACGCTCACAGCGGTCGTCTTCTCTTCTAAGAGAAACGATTATCGTGAAAGACAACAACTTCAAACCTTCTCGCACTTTTGATCTTATTACTGAAGTCCATTCCCCCTTCTTCTGCGTTGCTAGGATTTTTATTGTGAGAGTTTTGCGTGCCACACCAGTGTTTTTGTCTCCCCTATGAGGTGGTTGAAACCGTCCTTGATGGTGTGCGTGCCAGGTCCAAAGGTTTTCGCTTGAAACTCGATGTCTTTAAACGCTAACGGTGGTCTTTGTGTATGAATTTGTATGCATTGATGGACGGACACAATGACCCAGTGGATAAAACGCCGTACCCCTTTGCAGAAGGTTGAGCATTCCATTCCACTCCTGGTCGCGCCTGGTGGGTTAAGAGTGGCGATTTTTTCGATCTCCCAGGTCAACTTATGTGCAGACCTGCTTGTGCCTTATTCCCCTTCGTGCGTACATGCAAGCACAAGACCAAGTGCGCACGGAAAAGATCCTGTAATCCATGTCAGAGTTCAGCGGGTCATACTGGAAGCAAAAAAATACCAAGCAATCACCCCCCCCCCCTCCCCCGACTGGTTACACTTGAAAGCCAGCGCGCTACCGACTTCGCTGCGGACCCTACTCCATATTTTTGTCTAATCGTCGTAAAATGACGTTGACACCCGAGTAACAGCAAATTCGATCAGACGAACGTCAGTGTCCGTGCCGTTAACCGGCCAGTAAAACAAGCCGTTGGAAAAGAGATCTGAACCTTTACAATTGCTTCCGAACCAACCGCTTTTATCACCACGTTGGGCAGAACATCCGTTGACGTCATGTCCGCCGGAAACAAACACTACCGGAAGGGAACCTGAAAACGCATCATCGGCGTCGCAATTTGTACAGTCGAAGCCATCGTGGGTCACGGCGAATGATGAGGATTCCGCATCCACAGAAAAGTTGGTGTAGTGCATCGTTTTGGAAACATAACGAGTACCGTTCATCATCAGCATGTAGACGCGCAGTTTGTACTCCGCCTGACTCAAGAGATGGTGCAGGTTTTCAAGGCCAATGAAATATTTAGGATCAGGACTGGGGAGATCCTGCATATTGTAGGGCGCCTTGCAAGTGGCCCAGTCCTGACAGAAGTTTGTGGATCCACGTCTTCTAAGTGGCCATGTCTCGCCTCCGGCTCGAAACTGGCACTTGACCTGCATGTATAAGAATAACAGCTAGGAGTTGAGGGGAAGTGCCCCTAATATGGACTGGCTCCTAATATGTGCAAACAAACTTACGGTGCTAGAGTGCTAAAAACAATTTCAGTCGCTGCATTTACCCTCTCTGAATAACGGGCACATGTCAAAACAGTTGGAGACACACAAACTACAAAACTGTGGTTTTTTTAGTGTTTTTTTTAATAAAGACTTTTGGCAGCATTCACTCTAAACTTGCCGCTTTATAAAACGGACAAGTTTCTGTCCAGAGACAAACCTGTTATCACTTAAAAATAGCTATCTATGACAGCTAAGACTGTACGTATTTGTTACATTTTGGCAGTGTTGGCCCCGAGTTTCTAGCGCAAACATAACAAGTCGCGTAAGGCGAAAATACAATATTTAGTCAAGTAGCTGTCGAACTCACAGAATGAAACTGAACGCAACGCAACGCAGCAAGACCGTATACTCGTAGCATCGTCACTCCACCGCCCGTGGCAAAGGCAGTGCACGTGGAATTGACAAGAAGAGCGGGGTATTCGTTGCGCTGAGAAGGATAGCACGCTTTTCTGTACCTCTCTTCGTTTTACCTTTCTGAGCGTGTTTTTAATCCAAACATATCATATCTATATATTTTTGGAATCAGGAACCGACAAGGAATAAGATGAAAGTGTTTTTTAAATTGATTTCGAAATTTTTTTTTTATAATAGTTTTTATATATTTAATTTTCAGAGCTTGTTTTTAATCCGAATATAACATATTTATATGTTTTTGGAATCAGCAAATGATGGAGAATAAGATAAACGTAAATTTGGATCGTTTTATAAATTTTTTTTTTGTTTTTACAATTTTCAGATTTTTAATGACCAAAGTCATTAATTAATTTTTAAGCCACCAAGCTGAAATGCAATACCGAACCCCGGGCTTTGTTGAAGAGTACTTGACCAAAATTTCAACCAATTTGGTTGAAAAATGAGGGCGTGACAGTGCCGCCTCAACTTTCACGAAAAGCCGGATATGACGTCATCAAAGACATTTATCAAAAAAATGAAAAAAACGTTCGGGGATTTCATACCCAGGAACTCTCATGTCAAATTTCATAAAGATCGGTCCAGTAGTTTAGTCTGAATCGCTCTACACACACACACACACACACACACACACACACACACACACACACACACACACACACACACACGCACGCACATACACCACGACCCTCGTTTCGATTCCCCCTCGATGTTAAAATATTTAGTCAAAACTTGACTAAATATAAAAATACCCGTAAACAACCCTGTAAGCGCCCACCCCCTTATGCACCAATTTCGCTCAAAAGTAGGGGATGGGCGTTTACTAGGTACTTTACCCAGTGCAGAATCTGTTCCTCATGAAAATGAGCGGTATTTGATGACTTGTATGAATGATAGTAGGATTTGTTTCTGTGCTAAAATGTCTATACCCTCTCTTTCTCTGTGACACAGACGCTTTTGTGTGTGTGCAAAGTACCTCGCAAGAATGGAACATGGAAAATAACCACAACAATCCATTTGTGTCATAGGTTTAGAAAAAAAGCTCAAATCGCAAATGAAAATAATGACTCAAGATCTGCTTCGTATACCCAGCGTTACGAGCAGCAGCGCAAGAATCATAAACTTGCACACACTGAAATAATTATCATAATTAGAGCCAAGGCATTTGTCCTGATCAAAGTCATCTAGCAAATTCGGTGGGGGTAGGTTGGGGTTGGGGGTGATGGGGGGGGGGGGGGGTTGGAGGGTGGTGTGTAAGATACGTCTTAAACACAGCGTATTTGAAAAACAGTCCGTTCACTTGATCGATATCTTTAAATCCCCCAAGGTCGACGTCTTAAACCTTAGATGAGTCTCTAATCACCTTCTTCCACTTTTGGTATGGCTATCCAGAGTCTGTGATGGCAAAGGTATGAACTTAACGGTATGACTTCATTGCAGCATCCTCGAATGATATCTGTATTTTGTGAAGAGGTTTATTTATCAATTGGATTTTTTTTACGCCATTAGAACAAATGTGTGTATGTGTGTGTGTGTGTGTGGGTGTGTGTGTGTGTGTGGGGGGGGGACGTTTACAAGGTGCAAGACCATATACACAGTTTTTGACCCAAAGTAGAAGTGGGAGTTTGCTCGATACTGGGCGCTTAGAAGGTAGCTAACGGTAATAGCAAAATCTCAAAGTATGTGTTTGTCCCCTAATATGGACCACCTTCAACAAATTAATAGAAGAAAATAAAAGATAAAGACTGGTTTCTGTCATGTATTACGAAGCTGGCTGAAACTAACATATAACTAGCCCTCAACCTTGCAAAAAATATACCAAATTGTCATTTTTCATGAAAGTTGATCATTAATTTTATTTATTTTCTCTCTGTTTTTAATAAATTTCTTTAGTCTCCTGTTGTGCTTCAAATAATGTTCTCATCGAACCGAAACAGCATATTTGAATTAGTCTTACTTTCACACACAGTTGTATCGTGTTATATTGAAGTATACGGAGCTTTTAACAGTGATTCGTGAAGGCCTCTTCACTGGTTCAAATTATGCGCTCAGGCTCCTAATATGGACCAGCTGTGAATGTTCCTGTATTTAAATTTTGCTGAATGTCTTCTATCAAAGCTCCTTCGCTCTAATTAGGCCTAACGGTTAGCTAAAGAGATAAAAACTACCAGACACAATATGAAACTTCTTCGCGAGAAAACATACTAGTTATCAGCATGAGACAAAAAGTGGTCCATCCATATAAGGGGCTCATCCCCTACGTGACAAAAGGTTGAAAAAAACTAACATGCAAAAACCGTAGATCAGAATGTTTTGGGCATCTTCAGGCATGACAACATTTGACCGTTTTAAATAGTTCAGGACAATAACGTACAGTCATAGGCTACATCACATCATCATTAACAGCTATTGTGTTTTCAGCGTAGCAATAGGGTCCGATATTTAGACGAGACAAGTATAATGCTGACGAGTCGAAGACGAGTCGCATTATACTTGTTCGAGTCTAAATATCGGACCCTATTGCTACGCTGAAAACACAATAGCGATTATATAGCTGTTCTGACCTTGATTTGTTGTTCCAAACTTACAAAATGACAGTTTTTGCGTCGATGCGTTGATCTCAGGTTTTGATAGCAGACGCCGTTTCTTATGCGCATTTGTTTTGCGCAGGCGCCACACTGACTTTGGAAAAAAAACTCGATTTGACAACACAGCTGTTAAACAGCTTTTTATTAGTTCATTCGAATACAACAAAAAGAAGTTTGAGTTTTTTTAATTTTGAACAAGACTATTTATGAAGAAGACCAAAACACAACATAAACGGAAAACTAGAAACAACTGAAGAACTAGGATGCAACAAGGGGAGGAGAAGAGAATAGCTAATCGCGAGCAGACGGCAGCGAAGTTTTCAGTTTGGGTGAATGGCATTTATACTTGTCTCGTCATGAAGCGAATTTTTCAACCTCAGTTATAAACGACTACATGAATGTTAGTGACATGGGTTGTACATCAATACTTCAGAGGGGAAGTGGGGTATTTAGTGTGGAGTTACGAGATAAGAAAAGCCGAATGCGAAAGTTTGTGTCAGTCGGCAACTGACACAGGCACACAAAAACGTCTGTTCCGTTTTACTCCCCTGTTTGTACTACATCTTTCGACTTTGGGCATTTTGTGGTGTTTAGGGACAGAAAATAATTGATTTAGTCCTGTTTCATCGGGAAGTTAGCAGAAAGGGGTATGCTATCGACATTTGTAAAGCTGAAAAACATTCCCGAGAAGAATTTCAAGTTGTCAGTGTATGCTGTTGTCGATTAAAACATCGTGTGGTACAGATGGGTAAACCGGAACCATGCGTCTTTGCTATTATATTGCCAATATGCTTTTGGATATTGGCAAAACTGGCCGACTTCCGTAGCATTATGCTTTGACTGATCGGAAGAGACCATCCAATCACAGCCCCCGAATTCCCCCACGTGTCCATCAGAATAGCTATATATTTGTATTTATCTGTGTTAGAACAACAATCACATTGATTTGCGGAGGATGCTGTGTAAGTTACCTCAATTGGACTCGGTGCTGTGGCTGGCTGGATGGCGTATATACCGTCGTAGTCACTGTTCGTGTGTCCATTCTGAAATGGCTCTGAGCAATCTGCACGTTGCAGGAGAGAAACCCAAATTAGTTTATTCGCATGTTGACGACCAATAAGTGATTCAGTCGATCGATCGTTTTGTTGGTTGGTATGTCAATGAATGAATGAATGAATTAATGAACGAACGAAAGAAACAATCAATGAATCAATCAACCAATGAATGAAGCACCTTAGGAATCAATTCTAGACACTGAAAATGTTATCTTTGACCATAAAAAAAAAGTGAAAACTACTATCGACTTTCTTCATATTTCACGAGCCAGTTGGAAACGAAAACAGCAGCAGCAGCAGCAGCAGCCACAACAACAACAACAACAACAACAACAACAAAAACAACAACAACAACAACAACAACAACCAGCAGCAGCTGAACCAACGCGCAGACTCACTGGAAAACACGCGGTGTTGTATACATTTGACAAAGATAGAAACAAAATGTGAATGCAGGCAGATGGTAAAAAAACCACCCAAATAAATATTGAAAATTGTAATAAGAAAGAAAGAATAGTGAAAAGGCGACGTGTTTTTACCAAAATCTCAGTGCTAAAGCTTCGTGCGGCCAGCTTCGCGAAGTATTACTTCGCGTTGTCGACTTCGTCCAGTTAAGGACAGGCCTAAGTGAGTTAAATGGGGATTAACCGACAAGTAAACCTAGCTAGCGTACAAGATTGTTTGACAGAGAAGAGATGCAGCATTCTCGTAGTGGTATGTCATGCGGATCGAGCCATGATCTTTTCGGTTAAATAGGAATCGAGATGAGGGTGATGGTGTGTGTGTGTGTGTGTGTGAACAATTCCTAGAAAACTATAGCACACATTTTTATAACACTTTACATGTAAATTCTCAAATTGATTGAAATTTAGTCAAACATTCTTTGACCCGTTCCGAACTTTGAGATTGCATTATAGCTTGAAAGCTTAAAAACTAGTCAATTAAATTGCTAATCAAAACTTCGCTTTAAATCAAAATTGCAATAACACACGCAAAAATTAGTTTCCTTTGATGCTTCAATTATTTCTGATTCCAAAAATAGTTTGATATGTTCTGCTTAAATTTATATTTAAGCTCAAAAACAACAAAAATCTGTTTTATGTAAGTCCCCGGTGTACGTGACACCAAGGCTGCGCTGTCTCGGTCGACGAGTTTCGGTTTCCCAGGACTCAGTCTCGGTGAAGACTTTTTAACTCAGATTTGATGTTTAGGCCGACATATTGATCAAATGTTTTAATATCGCTTTACGCGACTTGCTGTCTGTCTGTCTAACTATTTTGTGTGTGACTTATTTGCTGGCAAGTACCTCTTATAAGGCGATTACAAGTCCTCCCTCCATAGTGCACAGGACAGTCACACTTTTCTCCATTCGGTGTTCCGCCATTTTGACATGCAATTTCGGTTGTGGTCGCTTCCTGTGTGGCCAGAGTTGTCTCCTCAGCCTCTGTCATCACTTCTGCGAGCCTGCTGTCCTGAAAAATGCTACATTTGTTTGCTATTTGCTACTTGAATTACATTGATTTTTACCGACAGAAAAATACGGAGGCAAATAAGTCTACTCGCCGCTCTGAATATTGAATGAATCTGTTGGAAAAACCTTAGGACACTTGCCTATCAAAACCGGAAACTGATGCAATCAAAGTGTTAGATGGTTTTGCTTAGGAATGCTGATACAAGTCTGAACTCATCTTAGATAAATAAAAACACGGAGGCATTTAGTTAATTAGATTTGGAAAATACATTGAAGGCAGGGACAACCCGTACGCATACACACACCAAGAAGTACAGCAAGGGCCTCAAAATCATAATCATCCTATTTTCTGGTTGTTTCGGCTTTGTACAAATGACAACCATGAAGCCATATTTCCAATCTTCCTTATATACCTCCCTTATACTGATATACAATGCTATCTCCTTCCTATTCCGTCAATGTTCCTGCTAGTGACCGTTATGCTCGAAAGACAAAAACAACTTCAGTACTTAGCCAACTTACTTTTTTCACAAAATGGCAGGATGGAGATGGTACGGAATTGAGGTCATCGCACCCTGCAGTCTGAACATCCTCAGACAGGCTACACGTCACTTGTTCGTCATGTCCACTGTGACAGATGCTCACACCAGAACAATGCTCTGCCAAGGTGCACATCTGAATGCAGTCCAACGGCGAACGGCCAAACAGGGTGCGCAACTTATCGTTGGCAACCAAACGTTCCGGGCAAATCGTGTACTGCTCTTCTTTCGTTTCAGCAGATGCGAATAGTCTCCCACTGGCAAGTCCAACCGTTATCCATAACATGGCAGATACAAGTTTGTGTCGCTGATGCATTTTGTTTTACGTTCTTCAGCACCTTGGGCTTAAAAAGGGAATTCTCTGTGAACAAAGAAACAAACAAACAACCTAATTACTTACTTAAAAACAAACAACCAAGCAAAGGACAAAACAACCAAGCAAACTACCAAACAATCGGCCAAGCAAACAGAGAAACAAACAAAGGCACACACACGGTGAAATATAATGCACATTGTGAAGACATTCTTTGGACGTTTCTTCGGGTAATTACCCGATTTTTGTCCAGCGAATGCTGAAAGCTTCTACCTTTGTTAACGCCGAGGTAAAACTGATGTTAATCTTGCAGGGAACAATGTCTACTCAAAACATTAAGACATTTCAGAGAGAAAGAAAATATACACAGTACACAAAACTTCGACGATTAAGCCTTCAACAGCGTTTTATCTGACACCCCTGAAAAAGACTGCTGGCAGCAAAACGGACGACTGCAGAGTGTGAAGCACCATCGGCTCCACACTGCGCGAGCGAGACGATTCAATGCCTAACAGTAACAGTGCATTATAGGGGAAGGGATCCGAATATGGACCACTTTTGTGTTTCATGCTGATAATCCGCTTGTTTTTTCTCGAAGAAGTTTCATTTTGTGGTTGGTAGTTGTTCTCTCTTCAGGTATATATCCGTTAGTGAGAAACTGAGCAGCCCGAATTTCCATGAGGGTAACCTCACAGGACGATATACAAAATATATATCTTATCTTATCTTATCGTTGGGCATAGTGAGACCGAATTAATTTTGATAGACATTTAAAACAAATCAAATACAGAAAAATACACTAAAAGGCCACTATACTTCAAAATAACATGATACAACTCAGTTTGCGAGTTAGACTAATTGAACTATGCATGACATTTATTTGTTTCAGTGATTTCGATGTGAATACTATAGTGGAAGCACAATAAGAAACTAAGGAAACTAATCAAAATTATCGACTTGCACGTAAAGAAGACTGATTGGTATATATTTTGAAAGCTTGAGGGCTATTATAAGTTATTTTCAGAAAGCTTCATGCATGATTGAAATAAGTCTTAATCTTTCCTTGTTTTCTTTTCGTTGAAGGTGGTCCATATTAGGGGGGACACAACTACTTTGAAATATACTTTTATTTTTTGCCAGGTGTGTGCTAGAAAGACGGGACCAACGTACACTGCTAAAATGTAACAGTTACAGTCTTAGCTGACTTTTACAGTAAATTGAGTATGTTATTTTCTGTGTCTGTGGACAGAAACTAGCACGTCAGTTTTAAGCGTCAAAGTTACAGTGAATGCTGCCACAATTAAGTGTTAAAAAAAGTCGCGTGAAACGATATAAAAACATTTCTTCAATATGTCAGGTTGAAAATAATAGATCAACATTAAAACCCAGCCATCACCGAGACTAAATGTAGTAAACATTGGCTAGCAGAAGACCGAGACGGGTCAAGCTCGGCTCCGCGAAGCAATGCTAACGTAGTCTATACCTATTTCTTTCAGTAATCGTGAGCACATTTGTAGAGTAAACATGGCAAACATAGACATTTTTGGATTCAAGAAATGATACAGATTAAGATGAAATTATTTTTGGATCGATTAATCAAATTTTAATAGTAATCATAATTTTGCCTAATTAACATATTTTCATTATTTGTAGGTACAATTTCAGAGTAAACATAGCATATCTACATATTTTTGGATTCAGAAGATAATAAAGACTAAGATGAAATCATTTTTGAATCGATTACTAAAATATTAATTTTAATTACAATTTTGAGATTTTTAATGACCAAACTCATTCATTAATTGTTAAGTTTTACAGCTGAAACGCAATCCCACAGTCCGGACTGAGTCGAAGATTAGTTGACTAAAAGTGTCAATCAATTTGATGAAAAAATAAGGGCGTCACAGTGCCGCCTCGACTTTCACGAAAAGCCGGATATGACGTCATCAATGATATTAATTTTATCAAAAGAAAGAAAAAATGATCTGGGTGTATCATACCCAGGAACTCTCATGTGAAGAATTATTAAGATCGGTCCAGTAGTTGTCTTGGAGTCGTTCTACACGCGCGCGCACACACACACACACACACACACACACACACACACACACACACACACACACGCACACACACACACACACACACACACACACACACACACACACACATACACACACCACAACCACCACAACCCTCGTCTCGATTCCCGTCTATGTTAAAAGATTTAGTCAAAACTTGACTAAATGTAAAAAAGAAAGGGACAAAATAAGAGAAAATGCCAAACGATATTGAGGTTTGTGCGTCCGCAACTGTTATTAGAGCGGGTGAATGTGGTGAATGAAATTGTCTTGAGCGCTCTAGCACCATTAGTTTGTCAGAACAGGAGGTAGTCCATGTTGGGAACAGGTCCACATCAGGCGCCGTTCCCCTAACAACATTTAGATGAGGAAGGCTGCGCAGTGCTACCCCTGTACATGATAGACGAGTCCTCTGTATCCACAGCAGTTGCGGACGCCGAATTTTACTCCTGTGAGTGTGACGCTCCTTTTTCCAAGCTCTGTCCGTGAAGGACAGAAACTTTAAAGGTATCCTCCTCCTAAGGGCTGGATCAAGTATAATAGAGGTGGGGGGGGGGGGGTGGGGGAGGGGGGGAGGAGGCAGGTCCAAAAATTGGGACTGGGTGGCCGAGTGGTAACGCACTTGCGCTCGGAATCGAGAGGTTGCGTGTTCGACCCCGGGTCAGGCCGCTATTTTCTCCCCCCTTTCCTAACCTAGGTGGTGGGTTCAAGTGCTAGTCTTTCGGATGAGACCAAAAACCGAGGTCCCTTCGTGTACACTACATTGGGGGTGCACGTTTAAGATCCCACGATTGACAAAGGGGTCTTTCCTGGCAAAATTGTATAGGCATAGATAAAAATGTCCACCAAAATACCCGTGTGACTTGGAATAATAGGCCGTGAAAAGTAGGATATGCGCCGAAATGGCTGCGATCTGCTGGCCGATATGAATGCGTGATGTATTGTGTAAAAAATTCCATCTCACACGGCATAAATAAATCCCTGCGCCTTGAATATGTGCGCGATATAAATTGCATAAAAAAATATTTAAAAAAATAAAAAATCCCTGCGCTTAGAACTGTACCCACGGAATACGCGCGATATAAGCCTCATATTGATTGATTGAAAATTAGGCAGGGGTCCGGGAGCCGCTCAAGCCCCTTACAAATTGTGGGGTACAGGGGCGAAGCCTTGTGAGGGGGTCAGCCCCCCTGACGGTGAGAAAATTTTACATTTTAATGATAATATTTGGGTCGATCCGCGTGTCTGGAAACCAAATTGTCTCCAACGAGGTACATTTGGCGGTGGGTGGGTGGATGGGGGGGGGGGGGGGGGGGGGCTGGTCCGGAACCCAGGCAACCCCCCCACCCCCTCCCCGGCCCAGGTCCGGCCCTAGCCCTGCTCCTCGTGTAAAGGATTATGTTCACCACCACCAAATTATTATGTCTAGGCTTTTACGTATAGTGATAACATCGTTCCACTAAGACGCATACCAACATTCAACATAATAAGTGCTTCCTGTGCAGAGTGGCTTTTTACATTTACACAAGTTTTGACTAAATGTTTTAACGTAGAGGGGGGAATCGAGACGAGGGTCGTGGTGTATGTGCGTGCGTGTGTCTGTGTGTGTGTGTCTGTGTGTGTGTGTAGAGCGATTCAGACTAAACTACTGGACCGATCTTTATGAAATTTGACATGAGAGTTCCTGGGTATGATATCCCCAGACGTTTTTTTCATTTTTTTGATATCCGGCTTTTCGTGAAAGTTGAGGCGGCACTGTCACGCCCTCATTTTTCAACCAAATTGGTTGAAATTTTGGTCAAGTAATGTTCGACGAAGTCCGGGCTTCGGTATTGCATTTCAGCTTGGTGGCTTACAAATTAATTAATGACTTTGGTCATTAAAAATCTGAAAATTGTAAAAAAAAACTCTTTTTTTTATAAAACGATCCAAATTTACGTTCATCTTATTCTTCATCATTTGCTGATTCCAAAAACATATAAATATGTTATATTTGGATTAAAAACAAGCTCTGAAAATTAAATATATAAAAATTATGATCAAAATTAAATTTTTGAAATCAATTTAAAAACACTTTCATCTTATTCCTTGTCGGTTCCTGATTCCAAAAACATATAGATATGATATTTTTGGATTAAAAACACGCTCAGAAAGTTAAAACGAAGAGAGGTACAGCAAAGCGTGCTATGAAGCACAGCGCAACCGCTACCGCGCCAAACAGGCTCGTCACTTTCACTGCCTTTTGCACTAGCGGCGGACTACGCTCAATTTCATTCTGTGAGTTCCACAGCTTGACTAAATGTAGTAATTTCACCTTACGCGACTTGTTTCTTCTTCTCTGAATTGATTTCCTTGGGGACACCTATGCTTATCTGCCAAATTAGTTTTGTAAAACATTCCCACTCAGGCTGTTTATTTTGGGGCATGCGTCATGATGCTCTTATCCCAAGGCAATTCCTGGTAGATCTGAGATGGTGTATATGTATAGAGGTTACATGCCGAGCCTGTTCGTACTTATACCCAGGTAGCAAAAGATCTGGAAATCATCTGCGGGACAGATGCCAGTTGCCACATATTGTACATATGTCAGAAATCGTATGGATACCACATGGTTACAATTTGTCATTTCTCACATGATCTGACCATGACCAGCGGCATATCATAGCCAGCTGGATTCTTGCTGGCGCGGTCAGCTACTCTACTTTTTCAAGCTGAATCATTTTAAAGCTTTTGTTTGTGAACAATAAAAATTATGGTATTTATTTTGCGAATTATTATATATTAATTACAAAAATGACAATTGAAAAATCTGAATTAAAGACAAAGTATTGTATGCCATTTTTGTTGTTGAGTGCGTCTAAACCCTCCAAATAAGGTTTTGAGTGTGTGTAAAAAAAAAAAAATTTTTTTTTGTTTTTTTTTTGGTTGCAATTTGTTTGTGTCATTTGTTATTTTGCAAAAAAAATCTATGTGATACTTTTTGCAACCAGCCGAAGTTTGCTGTCTGAGTTTGACTATATTTTATAAGGCAAGCGTCCCCAGCCACCATGATCCTGCATGCGTTTTTTGGTGTTTTTTTTTCATGCTGGAATGCGTGACACCTTCGCTATTCGCGCCTTACATTTCGTCAACTTTTACGCAGATTGTCGCAGTCGAAACAATTTCACCACGCTTATTTGAAAAGGTGATTGCAATCTTTGTTTTCCTAATTTAATACCGTGCATTTATGTTTCTTCTTTATAAAAACACTTTTGTTAATCTTTTTTTTACCTGTATTTAATTTTGACATGTTGACATAAAAATTAGTTATTCTTCTTGGTGACATTTTTTTTATTTAGAATTTTAATTGCATTAAAACCTTTATTCGGTTATTTTTAAAGTTATTTTCAGACAGTTTGGGTTCAAAGAATACATTTTATTTTTAATCAAATATTTTTATTTTATGTATTGGATTTTTATTAAATTTTTATCATAAAATTTGTTCTCAGCCTTTTTGTTTTTTTGTTTTTGATAAAATAAATCCAAAATCAAAAAGACTGCCAACCTTAAATAAAAAAAAAATTGTTTGTAGAAAAAAATTGCTGAAGTTTTGTTTTTTGGTCAATTGAGCATTTACACTCATTTCAGTGAGCCGTTTGTTTTAAGGGAGACAATAACAACTGCAAAGAGCAATATCTTTCAGTTATTTCCCTTGTTAATTAATTAACTCACTTGACTTCCGGTTGGTGCTAGATTATGCCACATGTTTTGACGTTTTTCACCCTTTTATCTTCCTGCCTTGTATTTTGAGTTGCTTATTGGATGTAAGGTAATCCTTGTCTTTCATTCTAAAATAAAGATTGATTGTCTCACGAAGTACTAAGTGAATTAACTGATGGAACAATTTCATTTCGAATTTGATGACTGATGGACTCACAGTCGATCACAGTCTCGATTTTATTTTATTTTTTGCGTAGAAGAACACTGTTCTATTCATCCAAGTTTGTTTTTTTCTGAACGAGGTTTGAGTCAACTAACTTTTCCAAAAACATGATGTTGATTGATGTTGTGGTTTGTTTTTTAGAATAGAAGTTGTAAAACTAAAACAGTAAAAGTGTGAAAATGCTCCGAGTCCGGTATTCGCTGGTCACATAACAAAAATCGGGGAGGTTGCTAAATTACAACACATGTCTGATGTCTTACCCGTTCGCTTCAAATATAATCCAATCAGTTTGAAACATTGTTCACAAGTAGACGAGACTCTGCTTTTCATATTCATGATATTGATAGTGATTGAATAATATATTTTATTCGCGAGCTGATCTACATTACACACGATGACAAAATTCAATCAACCCGATTTTTTGTTGAAGTAAACAAATGTATGTAACCTGCGAATTAGATTCAATCAACCCGATTTTTTGTTGAAGTAAACAAATGTATGTAACCTGCGAATTACATGGTAGTTTTTACATTCTGTTTTAACATTTATCAGCTTCCTGTCTCTTGGTAAACTTCTGGTTTCTAATCTACTGATATACATTCCAATTTTGTTTTCATTGATGATATGAACAAGTGTGGACTTTTTAAAGATTTTTTTCTGTCTTCATTTAAAAAAATGTCATCCATCAAATGTAAATTGCATCTTCATCAAGTGTTAACTATTTCTGTGATATTTTTTCAAGGTGGCGGTACTGAACAGCTTCGGTCAGTTCAAACATACTCTGAACTACAAACAGGACCTTGCGTATTGAGCTGAGGTAAGTAACCATTCATATCGCTCTGCCTCATAAATCAATAACCGTTCAACTTCAAGATTTCTCTCTCTCCCAACCTCAATTTTTTGTTTTCTCTTTGGTGAGTCATGTTCAATGTTGTGACTTTTGTTTTGCATGGCAGACTTTGTACCAACTTTCCCCCTACTTTGAAACAATTTTAGTCAGCGCCAAATCAAATCAAAAGTGCTACCCTTGTGATGTAAACTGCTAAACAGCGCAAACTGTCAAACTTGTTTTAAGCAACGATTCTTGTCAGACTTTGTAGGCCAGTGCAGCTATTGGAGCTACCTCCTAATGCGACAAAAGCAGTCTGGCTATAGTTTGACTCTATAGCTAACCAATCAGTAAGCGGCGATAAGAAAAGTCTGCGGAATTATATCTTTTTTATTCCACGGCCAAGTCCAGCAGCTTTTGTAGTCGCTGCTAAGTCTTACCTTTATTGTTTCTAAATTATATTATACATTCCAATTTTGTTATTGTTGTTAGTGTGACTTTGAGGCTTGTAAATGATGAATCATTGTGTTCCTAATTAATTTCAAGGCTTTATTTTTCAGAAAGCCATGATTATGACAGTGTGTTTGAACTTGAAGAAAGCTGAGATGGACAGTGACCTCAGCCCTCAACAGACAACATCGCCACAGATGCCGCTAACGCAGACTGTGGTTTCGCTACTGCGGCCAGGTGAAGATGTACAGGTATATCTCGATAGCAACAAATGCATCGTTGACAGCGACACATTTGTCAGGGTCTTTTTGTTTTATGAATTTGGCTTATTTTGTCTTTTATTCTTTTGTAGAACCTTTTTAAAGTAATGAAAGCAGATGTGTCAGTGTCACTTTTTTTAAAATTTTTTTTTTACTGGTTTAGGGAAACAAATGCATTGTTTTCAGTAAAGAGGAAAAACAGGGTGGTATGTTGATGATTGCTTTATTTTTTTATTTTCAAATTACCCAGGCATGTGTGTTTTTCATCGATGAACAAGTGTGGACTTTTTAAAGACTTTTTTCTGTCTTCATTTAAAAAAAATGTCATCCCTCAAATGTAAATTGCATCTTCATCAAATGTTAACTATTTCTGTGATATTTTTTCAAGGTGGCGGTAATGAACAGCTTCAGTCAGGTCAAACATACTCTGAACTACAAACAAGACCTTGCGTATTGAGCCGAGGTAAGTAATCATTCATATCGCTCTGCCTCATAAATCAGTAACCGTTCAACTTCAAGATTTCTCTCTCCCAACCTCAATTTTTTATTTTCTCTTTGGTGAGTCAAGTTGTGACTTTTGTTGACATGGCAGACTTTGTACCAACTTTCCCCATACTTTGAATCAATTTTAGTCAGCGCCAAATCAAATCAAAAGTGCTACCCTTGTGATGTACACAGCGCAAACTGTCAAACTTGTTTTTAGCAACGATTCTTGTCAGACTTTGTAGGCCAGTGCAGCTATTGGAGCTACCTCCTAATGCGACAAAAGCAGTCTGGCTATAGTTTGACTCTACAGCTAACCAATCAGTAAGCGGCGATAAGAAAAGTCTGCGGAATTATATCTTTTTTATTCCACGGCCAAGTCCAGCAGCTTTTGTAGTCGCTGCTAAGTCTTACCTTTATTGTTTCTAAATTATATTATATAGTTTTCAGTGTTGTTGTTGCGAAGCGAAGCGGCTTCCCAGTGCGGAATGCAGACAGTGTGTGCATCAAACAGTTGTTGTGATGGATGGATGAGTGAGTGATGAGGGTGAATGAGTTAGTTAAACTGTGACTGAATATCTATTGATTGATTGATATTAAAGTGAACATCAGGGGGGGGGGGGGGGGTTAGAAATGCACCATTGTGCACCCGCCTTGATGTAAGAAACACTACTGCAGTCTCCAACAGCTTCAAAGTGGGTTAGACAGGCTCTTGATAAAGACTGAGGCAAAATGTGCCAAATCACACATTGTCTTGTAAGAAGGAAAAATCTTCATTTGTCACCTTTCTGCACTTCTTTGACTTTGTGTGCATAGCCACAATGGTCACAGACAAGATGCATCAAACAGATTTGAAAAAGACCCCAAACTGAACTTGTTATGACTATTTGTAACCCCTCTTACCTTTTTGACTTGGCCGTACCCAAGCAAGAAGGCTAAAAAAATCATAACTAATTCCATGTTGACTTTTTGGTGGGGTGGACCCATTGTTCCAGACTCGCCTTGATTAGAGCAACACTAGTGCAGTGTCCAACAGCTTTTAAAATTTGTTTTGACCTCTTGACAATGTACATGTAAACATGTAACCCTAATCCCTGACTTGTGTAGTAAGAAAAAATCTTCATTTCTCCCCTTTCTCCACTTTTTTGTGTGTCAGTGCATAGCCACAATGGTCACAGAAAACATGCATCAAACAGATTTGAAAAAGACCCAAAACTGAATTTGTTATGAATATTTCTCACCTTTTTTGGACTTAGAAAAATTTGGCAAAAAAACCACACCCAAAATCTTCATTTTTCCCCTTTCTTTCACTTCAATTCAAAACTTTTTGGAAGAACAGTTTCTTACTCTTGCAACTGTCTGTGAACTTAATTTCTCGCAATGGCATAATGCTGAAAGGTATTTTTCGGAAAGGTAGTGCGATGTTCGAACATTAGCGTCTGCTCACGTGCAGCGCGTTTGCAATATTCACTGTGATACGTCACTTCTGCCCCGGTCGCGTTGAGTTATCTTTCGTCAATCGTTCATCGTGTGACGGGTCAATGGCCTACGATTTGATCTGTGATCGGCCCCCGATCGGATTGGGGGAATAAATCTCACGATGGAATCGCCCGTGTGATTCCAACTTATGGAAAGTAGCCTCCTTTTAAAACTCAACTAAATATTCTTTTTTTTAAAATTATATAAAAAAAAAAAGCCGACCTACCGACACTTATCCTTTTTGGTCACATTACCCTACACCAATGTATATTTTTGTTTGGCCTAACCTGTCTTTGATGACAGCATATCCAGCTTTTTGTGAAAGTTGACGGCTGTGGACGGGACATTTTGAAAACCTCCAGTCCTATGCGCATGTGATCAGAAATTTCAGAAACTAGGGACCTCCCATGTTGTGGATCGTCCATAATTGGGCAGCCGGCTTCATTCCTCTGATTTGGTTGGTTATGTTTCTTTATCTTTCTGTTTGCAGCTGCAGTCAGACGTACATTCGCCAATGCCACAGAACAGGAGCTGGACGCGGCCCTGGCCTTATGGCTGACATCGCAACGGGATAGGCAGATGCCACAGCTGCCTGGTCTTCAAGGGAACGCTAATCAGGAGCATTTGTAGGAACATGCAGTAAGCTACGGCTGCCTAGAGTGTAATTTGTTATACAGTTTGTCTATGAATTATTCAGAACTTTGCCTCCAATTTCAAACCAGTAGTTGCTATTACAGAGTAAGACATCCGTCTCTGAAGAGAAGTTTTTTTTTTAAGCCAGTTTTGTGAAAACGCACTCATAAAATACAAAACAATAGCCAGGCAATCCCTATATTTGTTAGTGTGGGTGCATGCAGAATGCCTCTTTACTCATCTACTGTAATCTTCAGAATCACTATTTGTATTAAAATATGATTTTAACAGAGAGTTAGGCATAACCAGCGCACTTGTGCACACAAAAGATCTCTAGTTCTCAGAGGATGTTAAACTGCTAGGCGGTCAGTCGGTGCAATTACATTCAGAATGCCTTTTTGATCATCTATTGTCATCTTCAGAATCAGTATATATGAAAGAATATGGTATTAAAAGAAAGTTCAGTATTTCATGCACATGGTGCACAAAAAATATCCTAAGTTTGTAGGGAAAGTCTCAGGGCTAGGAAAACTAGAACGCAAGGATGCATCCTCTGTGTCAATCATAATTGCCACTCAGTACTTTGAGGAGACAAACCCAATGCTGGCGTGTCGAAGAAGATAGCCACAGCGGGCTTGTCAAGTCAAAGTATCATACCATATCCTCAGCATATTATCAATTACTATCCCAATGTAGGCCAGCCGGTCTGAGAAATCTTCAAACCCTAATAGTCGGTCAGCCAGTGCAATTACGTACATAATGCTTTTTTGATCATCCCCTGTAATCTTTAGAATTAGTATTTGTGTAAGAACATGATTTTAAAAGGAAGTTGAGCATTTCCAGCACAGTGTGCACAAAAAAATCCCAATTCCACAGAGAAAGTCTAAGGGCTAGAAAAACACAAAGAAAAGCATGAATCGTCTGGCGTGTCGAACAGGACAGCCACAGCGAGCTTGTCAGGTCAAAGTATCATACCGAATCCTCAGCAAATGAGTATTTATGAAAGAATATGATTCTTTTTGTAAAGTTCAGCATTTCCAGCACATTGTTCACAAAAAAGAGTGCATTTTGCGGTTGGTTGTATGTAAGTTGTAGTTGTACTACATGTCTTACTACTACTAGATTTCCCTTATGGGCTCTTCATACCTGTTTTTGTTTTAAATCATTTTATTTGGAATGTGGAATATTCCGTGTCTGTTCCCCAGGCATGCATCAAACTAGAGCGGGCTGTGTTAGTGTGTGCTTTGGCAACATTTAATTTCAAATATTTGGAGAAGCATAAAACAATGAAATACATCAGAGAGAAAGTATTTAGTGAAATCGAGATCTATGCTAATATATGTTCCAATTTTGTTTTTGTTGTGACAGTGAGTGAGGCTTGTGATTCAATGTGTTCCTAATTAATTTCAAGGATTTATTTTTCAGAAAGCCATGACATTGACAGAGGAGAGTGCTTGTTTGAAGAAAGCTGAGATGGACAGTGACCTCAGCCCTCAACAGACAACACCGCCACAGATGCCGCTAACGCAGACTGTGGTTTCGCTCCTGCAGCCAGATGAAGATTAACAGGTATGGCTAGATAGCAACAAATGCGTTATTGGTAGTGACAAAGTGTCAGGGTCTTTTTGTTTTGTGAATTTGGCTATTTTTTTTAGAACCTTTTGTAAGTAACAAAAGCAGATTTTTTTTAAAATGTTGTAGTGTTTTAGGGAAACAAATGCATCAATCAATTTTTAATTTTCTCTTTGGTGAGTCAGGTTGTGACTTAAGTTTTGTTCACATGGCAACTTTCCCCCTACTTTGAAACAATTTTAGTCAGCGCCAAATCAAATCAAAATTGCTTCCCTTGTGAACAGCAAAAACGCTCAAACTTGTTTTAAGCCACGATTCTTGTCCGACTTTGAAGGCCAGTGCAGCTATCGGAGCTACCTCCTAATGCAGTAAGAGCAGTTTGGCGATAGTTTTGATATAGCTAACCAATCAGTAAGCGGCGATAAGAAAAGTCTGCGGAATATCTTTGTTATTCCACAGCCAAGTTCAGCAGTTTTTGGAGTCGCTGCTTAATCTTACCTTTTCTAAATTGCTGGAGCCGTTCCCATGGCTGACTTTTTGCCGACAAACCAGGAGGTATTTTCAAACGACTTCGAGTCGGGGGAAAGTTGTTTGCTCGTCTGTCATGTGAACAGCGCTTAAATGTTTTCAGATGATCTGAAAATCTAGGCAGGGATATAGTTTTGTGTCGGTGTGATTATTCATCAATTTATTTCAACTCCTTTCAGTGCAGTTTTTGAGTGGCTGTAAGCTCGTTCCTACCCTTTTCACCTTTTTTCTTTGTGTGTGTGTGAGAGTTATGCCCCGTAATTTGAGAAAACATAATGGACCAGTCTCTATGAACCTTAACTGTCAAATTCTCTCGAAGATTTTATTAATTTAAAAAATATCAAATGTAAAAGAATGTAGTGTCCCCCAGCCATACTCATAGTAATAGGCTCAATTTTCTCAGTTTTATTATTCAGAGGATTTATTTTTAGTTCTGTAACCTGAATGGGTTTTTTTGGTAAGAGTTTTTTGCAATTGCATATATGTCTTCATCAAGCATTAATTATTTCTGTGATATTTTTTCAGAGTGGCATTAATGAACAGCTTCGGTCAGGTCAAACATACTCTGAACTACAAACAAGACCTTGCTTTTTGAGTTGAGGTAAGTAACCATTCATCACTTTGCCTTATAAATCAATAACTGTTCAACTTCAACATTTCTCTCTCTCACCGGCCAACCTCATTTTTCTTTTCTTTGGTGAGTCAGGTTGTGACTTAAGTTTTGTTTACATGGCAGACTTTGTACCAACTTTCCCCCTACTTTGAAACAATTTTAGTCAGCGCCAAATCAAATCAAAATTGCTTCCCTTGTGAACAGCAAAAACGCTCAAACTTGTTTTAAGCGACGATTCTTGTCCGACTTTGAATACCAGTGCAGCTATCGGAGCTACCTCCTAATGCAGTAAGAGCAGTTTGGCTATAGTTTTGATATAGCTAACCAATCAGTAAGCGGCGATAAGAAAAGTCTGCGGAATATCTTTGTTATTCCACGGCCAAGTCCAGCAGTTTTTGGAGTCGCTGCTAAGTCTTACCTTAATTGGCTGACTTTTTGCCGACAAACCAGGAGGTATTTTCAAACGACTTCGAGTTGGGGGAAAGTTGTTTGTTCGTCTGTCATGTGAACAGCACTTAAATGTTTTCAGATGATCTGAAAATCTAGGCAGGGATATAGTTTTGTGTCGGTGTGATTATTCATCAATTTATTTCAACTCCTTGCAGTGCAGTTTTTGAGTGGCTGTAAGCTCGTTCCTACCCTTTTCACCTTTTTTTCTTTGTGTGTGTGTGTGTGAGAGTTATGCCCAGTAATTTGAGAAAACATAATGGAACAGTCTCTATGAACCTTAACTGTCAAATTCTCTCAAATTCACATGGCAGACTTTGTACCAACTTTCCCCCTACTTTAAAACAATTTTAGTCGGCGCCAAATCAGATCAAAATTGCTGCCCTTGTGAACAGCGCAAACGCTCAAACTTGTTTTAAGCGACGATTCTTGTCAGACCTTGAAGGCCAGTGCAGCTATCGGGGCTATCGGAGCTACCTCCAAATCAGTAATGCGATAAGAGCAGTTTGGCGTTAGTTTGGCTATAGCTAACCAATCAGTAAGCGGCGATAAAAAAAAGTCTGCGAAAAATCTCTGTTAAAGAATGTAGTGTCCTCCAGTCATACAATTTTACACTGTCAAATGGTAAACATTTTCCTCTGGCTACACTTCATTCTATCAGGTTCTATTTTTTCTCTTTTTTTTCCAGGTACCATGCCTCATGTAACAAAGTCTTGCAAGATGTCAGCCGATCAAGCTCACACATCTTCGTGATCAGGGATATCTGTTTCGGCACAGTCGGTGGTGCTAAACTCTGGCGATGGGGGAGAAGTTCTGTCCAAGACACCACCCCTGTGCATCATCCAGAAAGCTGAAGAGTGACAAACCTTGACCCACATTCAGAGTGTAGGACTGATTATCTTAAGATAACATATGATCCTGAAACCAAAATTTAAAGCAGATTAATTCTTCTCAATCCAGAACTTGTCTTTAAATCATACTGCAGAGATTATATTCCCAGTGCTGCGATGGTTATTCACCACACACACTCAAGGTCCAACCCTGAAGTGATGCGATAGTCATGGGTTCACTACAGAGCCTTTTTGGAGGAGAGTTGCGGGTACTTTTTTTGTTTTAGTTTTTTAAACTATACTTTAAAGCCTTTTTTTCCCTTAATGTGTGTGTGTTTGGCTGACTTGGGAGTATTATTCCTGCTGTGACTTTGTTTCATTGATTCCTTATGGAGAAAAGATACAAGTTGGCTTATTATTATGATATTGAATATAAAGTATGATCTTCAGACTGTTGTTTTGTCTTTTGTTGTGAAAATGTGATTGAGTGTGTGTCTGTGAGGTTCGAAGTATCGGTCAAACATATGACGAAGACATGTCATTCATACAGTAAACATATGACATATAGCAAACAATATCATTTGTTTCATGGCAACCATGTAATTTGCATATGCCAATGTCATTTGTGATATGGCAAACAAATGATTTTCATATGTCAGTGTCACTTGTAATGTGGTATAAATGAGGTTTCCATATGACAATGTCACTTGTGATGTGGCAAACTAGTGTTTTTGACATGTCATTTACACCTAAAAACCATATGGTAGCCATTCCAAAACCATTTGCAATTTATCTATGACTGACATATGGCTTTACTATATGATTTCCACATGCCATGTCATATGTTTGTCATATGCTAGGCATATTTCTCTGCTGCCTGGGTACCGAGTCGAAGTGGATAAGTACTTGAAATATTGGTCAAAGTTAGCGGATCATGAGAAATGCGAGCTTCAGCAAGCTTACATGATAGCAATGGAGTGTGTGTATATAGATACTGAGAGAGCAAGGATAATTTTAGAAAAGAGTCAGCGAATAGATGTTTTAAATAAGTAACTTAATGTCTCGAGTCAACATTACATAAAATGGGCGTTGTGTAAGAAACAGGAAGTTTGCTGATTCAGTGCAAAACATTGCAAAGATCGTCTTGAAATAGGGCTATATGAGACGATCCAATCACAGCCCACTGGATTCAACCATGTGTCTATTACTGTAGCACATATACATCGCGATCGCTTACACTGGGCGAACGGTACCTTTAACCAGAGCTTGAATATTTATTTCACAACAAAGAGCCAATTGGTATGCATCTCACATCACATTGAAGACTGGGTGGCCGAGTGGTAACGCACTTGCGCTCGGAAGCGAGAGGTTGCGAGTTCGACCCTGGGTCAGGGCGTTAGCAATTTTCTCCCCCCTTTCCTAACCTAGGTGGTGGGTTCAAGTGCTAGTCTTTCGGATGAGACGAAAAACCGAGGTCCCTTCGTGTACACTACATTGGGGTGTGCACGTTAAAGATCCCACGATTGACAAAAGGGTCTTTCCTGGCAAAATTGTATAGGCATAGATAAAAAATGTCCACCAAAATACCCGTGTGACTTGGAATAATAGGCCGTGAAAAGTAGGATATGCGCCGAAATGGCTGCGATCTGCTGGCCGATGTGAATGCGTGATGTATTGTGTAAAAAAAAAATTCCATCTCACACGGCATAAATAAATCCCTGCGCCTTGAATATGTGCGCGATATAAATTGCATACATTTTTTTTTTAAAATAAATAAAAAATCCCTGCGCTTAGAACTGTACCCACGGAATACGCGCGATATAAGCCTCATATTGATTGATTGATTGACATCAGTTGAGTGCCTCACTCAAATCTGACAGGAACTGAATTCCCATTCTATTGACCAAACAGAACTGGTTGTTAGCCGGAGCTGTCAACGTAAGTAGAGATTGAATAGCCACTCCGTGATCACCATACAAGTGGTGCACATATATGGAGTAGCCCGTGGTTAGACAAAACAAAAGATAATTCTTTTGCAAACCCGATTTTCTTTGTTTATATCGTAGTGCGCTTTTCTCACACCTGAATTACTAAATGCAGACTACTTAGAGGCACAGTAAGCCTCCCGTAAACCATCACAGAGCTCCCCGAGCGTCTACATACAGTACAAGCATACTTCCATTTGAACGCTCACCGAACGGGAACATCCTGGCTGCTTTCTGTCGAGCGTGAGAAATTTTCAAAGAATTTATTTTCGTGGACTTGGTCTTTAACAACAATGGCGCCTCGTTTTGGTGCTGGACGGCTGTTATGAATATTCCCGGACAGTAAGCCTCCCGTAAACCATCACAGATACTGTCAGGCTTTTACACACAGTACAAACACCCTTCCATTTGAACGCTCACCAAACGGGAACATCCTAGGTGCCTTACGTAAAGAGCGAGCAATTTTTAAAGAATTAATTTTGCAGATTGTCTCGAACACTTGTTGGACCCATCCTGAACTCAGGTCAAAAATGAGTTACTTCCCTTCGGGTCTCATTCTATCGATGATGATTATCAGAATGTTTTTGGACCGTGGTGCGTTTTTGCGCTAGACCTAACTTTTAAAATCTAAATAATAAATTGACAGCTTGTTACACAAACATTCTTTAATCATAAAAGAATTCTTTTTTCATCAAGACAAGATCAGTACAATTCGAAGTTGTGAAAGTTTGAAAAAAAGAAAAGCCCGGAAGCAGGGTCACGCAAGGGTCGTAGCAGACGACGGTTTAGTGCATATCGCCGTTCCTCTCAACAGTCAAAAGCCATCGCTAGAGTTCTTGTGAACCACAGCCGTTTGTTTCGTGCATAAAAACGTGCTATTGTAGATAAGCTGACATCGAGTCGCATTCAAATGACTAACTGACGACTACATTGTGAAAAAGGGAAACTGGATCACACGGGTTCACGATGGCTCAGGGGTAAGATAAACCACGCAAAAATAAATTCTTTGAAAATTGTTCGCTCTTTACGGAGGGCACCTGGGATGTTCTCAATCGGTGAGTGTTTAAATGAAAGGGTGTTTGTACTGTGTGTAAAAGCCTGACCGTATCTGTGATGGTTTACGGGAGGCTTACTGTGCCTTTAAAATTCCTGCCACTAAAGAACGTAGAACAATTGATAGCCTGAAGATAGTGTTGAGAAGTTGAAAGGGGTGGGGGACGGGGGGGGGGGGGGGGGGGGGGTCAGAAGTAAATGTCTCCCGGGTACTTCAGTGCCGACAACGACATGCTTTAGACCTAACTCTTTAGTCTTTCCAGCAGCATCTCGAACGCTGTCATGTGTGTTCGCACTTACATCAAAATAGTGATTTGTGTACTCATCTGTTTTCACTATGGCATTTTCCTAAATATTTACCAGGATGTCGGAAATCTTCGCCATTTAAAATACTTTTTTGATGCATCGCCACATATTGCCCAGCGGCACACTTTTCACAAAGAGTTAGCAGGATTTAAAGTATTGCCTAGACAGCACTATTGATTGCTAGCATGCTTGTTACACGCAAACTTTACGATTTTTCAGGCTGAATGAAATGAAAAGGAAACTAAGAACAGAAAGGAAAAGATAAAGGAAAAGATAAAGGAAAAGATAAAGGAAAAGATAAAGGAAAAGATAAAGGAAAGAAAAAGGAAAAGATAAAGGAAAGATAAATGAAAGATAAAGGAAAAGAAAAAGGAAAAGATAAAGGAAAAGATAAAGGAAAAGATAAAGGAAAAGATAAAGGAAAGATAAAGGAAAGATAAAGGAAAGATAAAGGAAAGATAAAGGAAAGAAAAAGGAAAAGATAAAGGAAAGATAAATGAAAGATAAAGGAAAGATAAAGGAAAGATAAAGGAAAAGATAAAGGAAAAGATAAAGGAAAAGATAAAGGAAAGAAAAAGGAAAAGATAAAGGAAAAGATAAAGGAAAAGATAAAGGAAAAGATAAAGGAAAGATAAAGGAAAGATAAAGGAAAGATAAAGGAAAGATAAAGGAAAAGATAAAGGAAAGAAAAAGGAAAAGATAAAGGAAAAGATAAAGGAAAAGATAAAGGAAAAGATAAAGGAAAGATAAAGGAAAGATAAAGGAAAGATAAAGGAAAGATAAAGGAAAAGATAAAGGAAAGATAAAGGAAAAGATAAAGGAAAAGATAAAGGAAAGATAAATGAAAGATAAAGGAAAGATAAAGGAAAGATAAAGGAAAAGATAAAGGAAAGATAAAGGAAAAGATAAAGGAAAGATAAATGAAAGATAAATGAAAGATAAAGGAAAGATAAAGGAAAGATAAAGGAAAAGATAAAGGAAAGATAAAGGAAAAGATAAAGGAAAGATAAATGAAAGATAAATGAAAGATAAAGGAAAAGATAAAGGAAAAGATAAAGGAAAAGATAAATGAAAGATAAAGAAAAAGATAAAGGAAAGATAAAGGAAAAGATAAAGGAAAAGATAAAGGAAAGATAAAGGAAAAGATAAAGGAAAGATAAAGGAAAAGATAAAGGAAAAGATAAAGGAAAGATAAAGAAAAGATAAAGGCCGAAAAGACTGAAAAGAGAAAAGTATGGATGAAGATGATAAAAAGGCTAACCACCTATTGCAGAATCCACTGATTTTGTGCTAAACCTTTTCTTTAGGCATTACATTTCTGTTCATGTTCAATTCCAATTACATCTTCAGTTTGGAATACCTGTGTGTGTTTTTGTAAAAAGTAAATCTCGAAACTGAACTAGGTTCAGTGAATCAAGGCCAAACAGATATAGGATGACACATACGCAAACACAAAAACACAGAGAGGAAGACAGACCGACAGGCAAGCAATATTACACCTACCAATCCTTACACGCGCGAACTGCACACAAAAAAGACCTAATTTGCATGAAACGATTTTTGTTTCATTCTGATGACATTTTCAGAGTAAACATATCGTACCTATACATTTTTGGATTATGAATTTATGAGGCGTAGGCCTATAATACAATTTTAATGACAACTTTAATGAATAAACTTGTCAATACATTTTTAAGCTTCAGAGGTGAAATGCAATACCATTGTCCACACAAAGTCAAAGAATGTTTGACTAAAGTTTCATTGAATATCCTTAAAACATGAGGTCACCACAGTTCGACCTCAACTTTGGCAAAAGTCCGGATATGACATCATCGGGTACATGACATAAGCTCGAACGACAAATGCTCGAACGACAAAACCTCGAACGACAAAACTGACCTCGAATGGACAAAAGCTCGATGCGACAAAAGCTCGACGCGACATAAGCTCGAACGACAGAAGCTCGACCGGACAAATGCTCGACGCGACAAAAGCTCGATGCGACAAAAGCTCGACACGACGAAAGTTCGACGCAACAAACGATCGAACGTGTCGGTGCGTGTCCTTCTCAGTGTTGTTTAGCCTCCTGTCTGTTTTTAGATTTTTTTTTTTAATCTGTCTGCGAGAGAGAGAGAGAGAGAGAGAGAGAGAGAGAGAGAGAGAGAGAGAGAGACAGAAAGAGAAAGAGAGAGAGAGAGAAGAGAGAGAGAGAGAGAGAGAGAGAGAGAGAGAGAGAGAGAGAGAGAGAGAGAGAGAGAGAGAGAGAGAGAAGAACGAAGAGAGAAAAAAGAAGGGGGACGATCGTGTCGGGGTTTAGATTTGTCATTGTTATTGTTTTAATTGGGAATGACTGTTTATCTGGAAACTGAGTTAGGTAAGCGGCACGCCGCCGGCACGGGCAAATTGACGACTGTGTGTTTGCTTGCTGTGAGTATCAATTCAGAAAAAAAAGTTTCTCCGAGTCAACAGTGTGACCACTGTGATAGAATTTGAATTATCGAAACTATCACGCACAGTCGGAATTGAGTTGTTATTTCCAGTCGCGTATCGGCTTCACACATTCCCTGCGCCATATACAGTTGAATGATTGTTGAACTATAATGATGCACCATTAGTTTTCAGCTTCCGTTCGCTGCAGGTTGTTTTTAACCATCATTTGGACGAATCTTCTGACATGGATTACAGGATCTTTTTGCGCACTTGGTCCTGTATTCTGGGGGTGTTCGGACACCGAGCAGAGTCTGCACACTGACAAAGTTGACTGAGAAATATGATCTTTGTGTCGCATCGAGCTTTTATCGCGTCGAGCATTTGTCCGGTCGAGCTTCTGTCGTTCGAGCTTATGTCGCGTCGAGCTTTTGTCGCATCGAGCTTATGTCCATTCGAGGTTTTGTCGTTCGAGGCCGTTTTGTCGTTCAGTCGAGCTTATCAGTGTCGGACACCGGACATCATCACAGACATTCTATCGAAAAAGAAAGAAAAAACAACATGTCGGGGTATTATCTGTACTAGAGAAAAATTCCATGTAATCATGCATGTTTCTCATTTTCCTGGAATTGCTCTACACACAAACACACACACGGCCACACAGACTGTCACACATCCACATCCACACACACACACATACACACTGACTCGGGCACACGTAGGCTACATTGCGGCTCGCGTTTGGCCTGTTCTGATGTCCCTAAATTAAGTCTTAAACATGTTTCTGTCGCGGGCACAAAGCACTTGCGTGGGAGAGTCACTCCCATGTCACACAGGGAAATGAATGGCTGATGAATAATAACTTCGGTATGCGGCGTCAGTGTCCCTATCTCCAGCTCCCGGTCACTATTCAATCCATTGAATTAGATCACGCAAGCGAAAAAGCAAATTGATCGGCGCATATTTTTTTCAGTATGCGTGTGGAATGCGAGAGTTATTAGTGAAGTGAATTAGACTAATTGAAGTCTTTTTTACAGAGCAGACAAAAATCGACCTGGTCTTAGTGAAGTGAATTAGACTAATTGAAGTCTTTTTTACAGAGCAGACAAAAATCGACCTGGTCTAAGAGAGGTAACTCTATCAGAATCGGGACAACTCTCAGCGTGACGCGATTTTAGGTCATTGAAACTTTTGCAAAATGGCGAGCCCCTTCCATTTCAACTATGCTATCATCTGCCGCATACCCCAGTCGTTTGCTGCAAGGTCTATCCGCCCAAAAGATTGCGGTGAAGTGGACATAGAGAAGGCCCGGGAAGAGTACGAAACGATCCGAGAAGTGTTGAAAAACTGCGACGTGAATCTGATCGAACTTCAGGAGGATGAGAACTACCCGGACTGCTGTTTCGTGGAGGACTGTGCAGTTGTCATTGGTGGTACGGCTCTCATCACTCGTCCCGGTGACTCTACCAGACAAGGAGAGGTAAATGCACGGATCATCTTTTAACATCAAGGCTTCTTTGCTTTGTACAAGAAATAAGATTTGAGTTAGAAGTGAAATCAACGAGATAAAGTGTTATTTCCGGGTGTGGTGGTTTGGCGGTGCAGTGGCAGTTGACACAGATGACATTTTTAGGTGCGTTGAGAGCAGTCAACGGCGAATTGTCTTTTTGTGGTGACAATTCTCACCTCTCTGTCGATTTAATTGGAATATTTAGAATGGCAGCTGACAGTCAGAGTGAAATAGATGATGGTCTTACAGTTACACTTAAGTTTTGTAGAGAAAGTGCTATTAGTATTACTATTACAGTATTAGTATTACTTATAATTTGTATTACTATTAATCACATTTGATGATTTCATTGATTCATGGGTGCAACTCTGCCGGCTACATGCCGGCAGCCGGTTTTTGGTTTCATCGGCTGCCGATGTTTTTGTTCCAGGAGAGGTTTTTTTTGGCATTTAAATTTAAATACTAAAAAAGGTGGACCCCAACTTTTGCCGGTTTTTGGAATTTTCCAGGTTGCACCCATGTTTATTACATTGAATACAGCCCACTTCGTCAACATCACGGGCCAAAGAATCTAGACACAGCCATCGTCGAACGCTGAAGAAGAAGAAATTACATTGAATGTTTAGTGTGGTAGTGGTAATTAACACTGACTGTTTAATCTGGTAATCAACTGTTTTATCTGGATCAGTATGTTTTAGGCTGAGTCAATGCCATGGGTGTTTGTAAGTAAGTACCAATGTGTTTTGTCAGGTCTGGGAAGGGGATGGACTGGGAGGTTTAAGCATTTTAACTTAAGCATGTGCCATGTATCGCAACTATGCCAGGGAGATATAAAGCAAAGCCCTTTCGCCAAAATCAGTGACAAATAGGTGTTCAACACAAATCTACAACTGTACAATTGCATTTATTTCCTGCTCATAGTCATAAATGTCAGTGTATCCTAAAAACAGGCCAGGGAATTTGTTCTTCTGAATACAGAAGACTATTTTCTACATCTTCAGTTTTCCATCAGAATATTAAGCCCTGTGTTTTGTTGCTGAAGCTAGGCTTGATAGTGCAGGCATGGGAATTGTCCGCCGAAATGTTTGTTTGTTCCGCCGGAAAAGCAAAAATGTCTGCCGAAAAAATAAAGGGGGGAGGCACACAAAAAAAGCACCGGTTACTTTTGCCTTAGCGCAAAAGCCCGCGAAAACTTTGTTCACGCACTGCTACCGCCCGCCTCAGTTACTTGAACTTTGAGTGAAACAGCTCGCTGTTGATTCGCGGGCACGCTATAGGATTCGCGGGCACGCGACAGCATTGAACGCAGTGTACCAGTGAAAATGTCGATCGCGCGTGTTGTAAAACGTGGTCAAAGATTCGATGACACTGGATGCGCGAACAAATGGAAATGGGAGTGGGTGTCGGCTGTTGTGGAAGTGAATAGAGACAAAACAGCGCGTCGGCACCCGATTTAGAAAAATTGATGTTCGTGGTTCAGCATGGTGCATCGTCTGCAACACCTACTAACTGTTACTGACCATCTCCGCAGGAAGAAGCACATTGAAACGTGCTCTTCTCTGAAGGACAATCAACGTTTGCCAGGTGGTTTTTTTTCTGCTCAAGTAAGGCACAGTGCTCCTGAATTGTTTGATTTTCCTTCGATTTTATACGGCAGAAGAAGAACAGATTTTGCCTCAAATCAAGCGAAGAACACCGCTCTAGATCTGAACTTTGCGCATCTGTTTCAGTTTTTCTCCATTCGAATGTCACTGTGCTGATCGTATTCGTAATCTTCGAACTATATTTACCAAATTTAAGCAAGGGTTGGAGCTGGTCTGGTACCCAAACCGCTAACCCACAAATCGAAGAAAAATCTATGCGTTGAGCCTTATTTTCTTCTTCTTTTTTTTTATACTTTTTTTTAAAACTCATTGTAAGAGATCATGGGAAAGTAACTTAAGTAGGCAATTCTTATTGGTGAGCCTTTGTAACTTTTATGTTTGAAAGTAAACCAGATTGTGTTACAAGTTACATTTTCCTGTTTGTCTCAACAGATCAATTTTTTTACAAATTTCAACCATATAATACAGGGTGACACGAAAAAAACAGATCCCACCAAAAGTTTAATATTTTCTGAAATAATCAGCCGATTCTTTTATTTTTTCAGGTGAGCCAAGCTGAAATGATGTTCTAACAGCCCACCAAGTTTGAGCTTCAAGATGTCATGGACAACGGAGCATAAGACATTTATAGTCGAGGCCTATTTTCGCCGGCGAACAGATTTGCTCGGGCTGCGCACAACAGACTCTCTGACTGAATCAATATTCCTCGGTGTCCTTGCTGATTTAGGTCGACCAGAGTGGGATCCCCTGTTAGGGTTTTTACTATTGAGGTTATTGACAGTCCCATGGTCTCTGAACTTATCCCTCCATCCATAGATAACTGATTTAACAGGAAAGTCTCTACGTCCAAACTGTCTGAAACCGAAAATAGGCCTCGACTATAAATGTCTTATGCTCCGTTGTCCATGACATCTTGAAGCTCAAACTTGGTGGGCTGTTAGAACATCATTTCAGCTTGGCTCACCTGAAAAAATAAAAGAATCGGCTGATTATTTCAGAAAATATTAAACTTTTGGTGGGATCTGTTTTTTTCGTGTCACCCTGTACATGTATATTTTTTTTCTTCAAAAAATCAAAAATTGGTACTAAAAACTCTGATTCTAAAAACAGAATTTAATGGCAAACTTGGAGCTCAGATGACACCAGATTGCACCATCTGGGTTCTTTGGAGAAATTTTTTTTCGGGGGGGCATGCCCCCGGACCCCCCTAGTAAGACTAGGCGCTTTGCGCCGTCGACTTGACGCTTCGCGTCTTCAGTTAACAATTTTCAGCCTTTTTTTACAATTTTCAATTCCCATGCCTGATAGTGATACCTTTAGACTTCACACATTTTGAAGATCGGTCTATTAGTATTAACACTGTAAATGTAATGTAACAATACTAACATACTGGTCATGTCTCCTTCTCAATGTCAGACAAGCGCCCGTTTCTTGACGTTTTGTTTTGCTTGGCAAGTCAACACGGGCGTATACATGAAATGGTTTTGTGCCAGCCAGACAAGAAGTAAACCGGATTGGTTGATACCGAAAGATTTGTCTACTGTTGTCGGTGAACAGCCGATGGGATTAGCCGCTGTGATCTACTCAGATCAGAGGGATGCTTGTCTACTGTCACCAGATCCCAGCCTTCCTCTCAGTAAGCGGTCCACAAGAAACGCTTCTTCCTAGCTTTCCTTGCAATATCTTGCGATTCTCACGGCTGAGAAATAGGGTCTGATCAGTCTGCTCTTCACCTTCCTGTGATCTTAAATGAATGAGTTTCAATGAAATGTGTGCTTGCTTTCTGGAAATTGATCTGATTTTAATAAGAAAGTGACAGTTATATAGTTATACTTACTTTTCCATTTTTCAGGTTGGTGAGATCAGACGAGTGTTGAAGCAGGACATGCGACTGATTGTGAAAGAAGTGGGTGACGCCAAAGCCACGCTCGACGGTGGAGATGTTCTTTTCACAGGTTTGTCAAATTCAAATGTTTTTCAGTTTTTAATGCAGGGATGACCAAATCTGAAAATGTTAACTCGCCGGGCTGGCAAGTAACTTCAAGAAAGTCACTAGCCTGCCAGAAATGTCGCTGGCCAAGTGCATACCACAGTTGCTGCATCTGCAGTGTTTATATATGACTAAGTGCCAAAAGGTGCGCACGAAAAGCGGACAAAGGGGCTAAAAAATAAAAGTTGACCAACAAGACTGATATTGGGATTTTTGTTAAGACAACAGATGTTGGAACCAATTATAAAAAGAAAAGACAAATGCACTCAAATTATTTCACAAATAACGGGAATTTTGTTCGTTATATTATTCAACACACATGGCACTGAGACGTAGCATTCAGGTTATCTCGCACGTTTCTGAAGCTAGGGCTTTAAAACTTGGCACACTACCAAAGTATGGTGACCCCCAGATAATTGGTACAGATCACATTAAACCACATTGAATTTCAAGGTCACAGCTAGGTTAAATTTCCTTTCCAAACTGGACAATTGTCGTTGTACGCCTTACATGTTTTAAAGCTAGATCAGTTAGACTTTACATACTTTACATACTTTCAGAATTTTTATGAAATCTTAACAAAAGTGACCACCTGGTTAATCTTTCTAAAAATGTCAAGGTCAAAGTGGGGTCACATCTGGTTCAAAATTTGGAAGTGTCAATTTATTCAGCGCGTTTATAGCACAAACTTTGAGAATACAGACATTTTTAGTGTATGATGACCTCTACACGCGATTACAGTTTAGGTTGAAAAGGTCAAGGTCACAGCAGGGTTGCTTTGAGGTCAAACATAAAGATTTGTCATTGAGGATTTCTCGCATGTTTTTGAAGCTAGGGCTTTGAAACTTGGCACACTTCCAAGGTTTAATGACCCCCTTGTGTGGCGCAGGTCGCATTAAACCTCATCAAATTCAAAGGTCACAGTAAGGTGTAAAGTTGCTTTCCAAATTGGAAAATGTTCGTTGTCTTACATGTTTTAAAGCTAGAAACATTACACTTTAGCCAACTTTACATACTTTTAGAATGTTGATGCCATTTAAAAAGAAAGTGACCTGGTTAATCTTTGTCAATTTCAAGGTCATAGCGGGGTCAGGTTTGGTTCAAAATTTGGAATATTTTCATTTCGTCAATGCGTTTATAGCACGAGCTGTGAAAATACACACATTTCTAGAGTATGCTGTCCTTTACACTGTCTAGTCTTTATAAAGTCTTTATGAAAACGCCAAGCATCAAGGTCACAGCAAGGTCTTGTTGAGGTCAAAAATATAAATGTGTCATTTCACAAACGTCAACCAGACTTTGGTCACGTCAGAAGGGGCATCCAATCCTAGAAATTGTTAAAGTGTAAACTGTAGTTTTAAAAATGTCAAAACATTGATAATTTTCCATTTTAAGATCCCAAATTGACCCTGTTGTGACCCTGAAATTTGACTTTGGTCAACTAGATTTGGGTCATGTTTGAAAGAGCTCAAGCTCTAGATCTACAAAGATGCACATGTGTTTAAGTTCTAGCCTCAGAAATATAGATACGAGCTAGTGACTATAACGTAGCCACGTTTTGAAGCTTAAAAGGAATTAACTTTCTGGCCTGCACTCGACCCCAATAGCTGTGACTTTGTAATTTGAGTATCATCACCCATACTGTAGTCACGTGTAAAGGTCATCGATGAAGTTTCAACTCTCTAGCTTACAATAAGTTTGGTAATTTCATAACTTCGCATTATTTGTGCCTCAACTTGACCCCGCTGTGACCTTGAAATTTGACGAGAAACATTTGAAGAATCATTAAGCAAAGGCGTTGTGCGAAGTGCCAAGGCTATTGCTTTAAAGGCAATGCAGAAAATCATTTGTTATCCTTGTTAAGCCATACGCGACCGAGCTGTGACCTTGAAATTTGACAAGGGTCAAGTATACTTCTACCATGCCTGAAGGCTGGCTTTTTAGCACCCAACTGGTGTGAATTTTCAAAGTTCTAGATGTACAAATGGTCAATAAATTGATAATTTTCCATTTTGATGATCCCAACTCGACCCTGTTGCGACCTTGAAATTTTACAAGACTCAACTTAAGCTTTAATTTCCATCTCGGAGAATTATCAAGCAAATGTGTTATACCAAGTTCAATTTCTCCAGCTTCAAAAGCAATGCCACCCATACGCAACCCAGCTGTGATCTTGAATTCTACAAGGGTCAACCAGACTTCCAACATGTCAGAAAGCTATTTAGCCCCGAATATGCGTGAAGATTCAAAGTTCTAGCTTCACAAGTGTCTGAGAAAAAAAATGCCGTTTTATACAGTCAGGAGAACCAGTCGTGACCTTGAATTTTGTTGAGGATCGACTTGATCTTCTCCATGTCGAAGGATAATTGATCGATTGCGTTGTATGAAGTTTCAAGGTTCTAACTTTAGAAATAAAGCAGAAATGGATAACAGTCTGGTTTTTGACTCACATGCGAAGCAAAAGTGAGTCTATGTACTCACCCGAGTCGTCCGTCCGTCCGGAAAACTTTAACGATGGATATTTCTTGGACACTATTCAGTCTATCAGTACCAAATTTGGCAAGATGGTGTATGATGACAAGGCCCCAAAAAACATACATAGCATTTTGACCTTGCTTCAAGGTCAAGGTCGCAGGGGCCATAAATGTTGTCTAAAAAACAGCTATTTTTCCCATTTTCTCTGAAGTTTTTGAGATTGAATACCTCACCTATATATGATATATAGGGCAAAGTAAGTCCCATCTTTTGATACCAGTTTGGTTTACCTTGCTTCAAGGTCAAGGTCACAGGAGCTCTTCAAAGTTGGATTGTATACATATTTTGAAGTGACCTTGACCCTGAACTATGGAAGATAACTGTTTCAAACTTAAAAATTATGTGGGGCACATGTTATGCTTTCATCAAGAGACACATTTGGTCACATATGATCATGGTCAAGGTCACTTTGACCCTTATGAAATGTGACCAAAATAAGGTAGTGAGCCACTAAAAGTGACCATATCTCATGGTAGAAAGAGCCAATAAGCACCATTGTACTTCCTATGTCTTGAATTAACAGCTTTGTGTTGCATGACCTTGGATGACCTTGACCTTGGGTCAAGGTCACATGTATTTTGGTTGGAAAAATGTGTAAAGCAGTTCTTAGTGTATGATGTCATTGCTAGGTTTAGTTATTTGACCTTGACCCTGAAGGTCAAGGTCATGTAAAGGTCAAGGTCAAGCATGTGAGTCGTATGGGCTTTGCCCTTCTTGTTTAACCCATGAGCGACACGGCTGTGACCTTGAGATTTGACAAGGGTCAACCAGACTTTCACCGTGTCAAAACGTTATCAAGCCCTGAATGTGTGTAAAGTTTCAAGTTTCTAGCTTACCACAAACCTGTGAAAAGGATTATTGTCTGTTTGTTTGTTTTTTTACCCGTACGAGACCCTGCTGTGACCTTCACATTTGACAAGGATCTTTCTGAACTTCTTTGTGTCAGAGAATCATTGAGCTACGGCGTTTATGATGTTCGAAGGCTCTCCCTTTAAAAACAACGGAAAAAAGTGATAATTTAAAAAAAAATTATTGGCCCATACGTGACCTTGACATTAGACAAATGTCAACCAGACTTCCACCGTGTATGGAGGCTATTAAGCCCAAAAGTGTGTGAACTTTAGGGTTCTTGCTTTCAATAATTCTGAGAAAAGGGTTAATTTCCATGGTTTTTTTTTTTACCAACACGAGACCTTGCTATGACCATCAAATTTCTCAAAGATCAACCTGAAATTTTCTTGTCGAATGATGATTAAGCAAAAGCGTTGTTTGAAGTTTCAAGGTTCTAGCTTCAAAAATCTCTGAAAAAATATTTTTCTTCCGTTTTTTGATCTCCATGTGACCCAGCCGTGACCTTGAAATTTGACAAGGGTCAACAAGACTGTTACCATGCATTGGGGCGATTAGGCCCAAATGTATGTGAAGTTGCAAGGTTTTAACTTAAAAAAAGTCTGAGAAAAAAATATATTTTCTTTTTTGAGAACGTGTTGCACGCAAGACATCACGACAAACGCTCGTGTTTTTATTTTGTTGCTTTAAGGTCGACTTGCGTACCCGCTCTTTCGCTAATCTCAATTAAAATTTATCTTGGAAGTTCTGTTTTATTACGCTTATAATTAAGAAGATTAAACTAAGACAACAAATAGTTAGTTTTCCCATTAACCTCGATAAGCTAGTGACATTTTATGTTGAACGCAAGATGGTGTCGCACGCAAGATCTCAAAAGATGTTGACAACATAATTTCAACACTTGGTAGCGCATTCATGATTCGTGATTTCTTCACAAATTTTGAACACAGAATGTGTCACATGGTTCCCTAGATGAAGTAGATCCTTGTACATGTAAGTTTTGTTTTTAAAAGAAAATAACCGTTAATTACCGAACATTATGTCGCATGCAAGATATGACGACATTTTCAGATCGTTTTCAAAATTGCTGTTCAAAAGTTCTGCAGTCTTTGCTGGATTACTTGAAAGACAGCAGTTTGATACACCGTTATCGCTTGACGTGTCGACATCAATTCCAGAGTTTTTGAAAAAGAAATTTAGTAAATATCTGCGATTGAAAAATGTATGCCGTGATGACGACACATCTTGCGTGCGACACCTTAAAATTCGGTTATCGAAAAAAAAAAATTCTCTCAAGATTTAGATTTGACGTTTGGTCTCGTCTGTTAAGCTATGTTTCAATCATTCAATCAAACGAAATGCAAGGCATTTGTGCTTCTTGTTATTTTTCTGTGGCATATTCAAAACACGAGGTATCACGATGTCCGTTTTCAGATGGCCGGTTTTGGCGTTATTTTTGACTTTAAACAAAGATAACTTCAACACCGTTCAAGTCAGACACACAAAATTATGTCCACTATCTCTTCGCACATTCATCCACACACACACCAATTTTCAGCAGACACACGTTTTTAGAAACATTTTTATTGTAAAACAAAGTCGTCTTCTGTTCTGTGAGCACCTTTTGGCACTTAGTCATATTTGAAATTCAATATATATTACAACCAAACGTGTTGCATTGGAGTTTGGACAAGAATTTTCACTGGCCAACCGGGTGAATTGCGAGGCGGTTTCTGCTAGCCCGGCGGATTTTTTACTCGCCCCTGGCGATCGGGCCATCCCTGTAATGTTGATACCTATTTTCATGGTTGTTTGATCTTAAAAAAACAAAATTAGTTTAGTGTAGTAGTGTTGTAAATGAACAGAGAATTAGTCTTTAGTTATAAGAAGCATTATCCAGGATAAATGTTTCAATTAGAATACCAGGAATTTGTAATTTGAACGATCGTTTACTGTCTAGTTTCCTGATTTTCCACAAATGCAGGAAGGAAAAATGTTTAAAACCACTGAAATTATACAATCAAAACTGCATGCCTGATTTTCATGTTTTACATAACTCTCAGCTTTCATCCTTGGTGGGGGAATAAACTCTAAGGCCCCCCCCCCCCCCCCCCCAAAAAAAAAAGTGGTACATGTATGTTTCTGGTAACATGGCTACAAAAAATAGGGTAGGTAGGTTGGGATTTTTTGTGGTTTTTTTTGTGGTCAGGGTAGAAAATAACTATACAGTGACGCAAAGAGACTGGACTTACTATACAAAGAGAAAGACAACACATTACAAAACAAATGAGACAAAAGGGATGCGGGGTTATCCCCCTTGTGTCGTCTGCCGTCTGTTACTTTCGTTTTGACGCTTTTTTTTTCTGCTTTTTTTTTTTTTTTTACATTAATGCAATAAAAAAAAGTTTAGGGTCGGCGGGAAAAAACTAGGTAGGGTCGGGTGACCAGAAACATACAACTTTTTTTTGTTGGCCTAAAGGCATTGATTGATATGTATTACTAATACTAATGCTAGTTGTGGCCAGATGTTGTCAATTTGGGATTGACATGTAATTTGAAACATTTCAAAGCTGTGTTTAGCGGGACTGTTTTGAGTGTATCTGTTTTTCAGTTTTCTTTGAATCATACTGAAGCAAAATCAGTGCTACAACATTGGTGAATCAGTTTTTAAAAGGTCAGTGTGTGTTGTGTGTGTGAGAGAGTGAGATGGAAAGAGAGAGTAAGAATGATGTAGAAGGAAAGAGCAATGATTTAAATTTAAACTCCATCTGTTTCTTGCAGGCAAAGAGATTTTTGTTGGAGTGGGCAAGAGAACAAACTCGCAAGGAGCCAAGGCAGTAGCAGACGCTTTCTCTGACCATGTAGTGTCCTTGCTGGACATCAAGGGCTCTGAGCTTGAACACCTGAAGGACGGCTTTTCCATGGCTGGACGCGAGATCATGGCTGTGGCCCCAGGAACTGACTGTACTCTTATCCTCAAGGTATGGGTAGATCAGTAAAATTAGACTAGTCGCTTGAAGCGATATAAAAACATTTAGTCAATCTGTCAGCCTGAAACTAGAAGATTAACACTAATAAACAGCCAACACTTGGACTGGGTGGCCGAGTGGTAACTCACTTGCGCTCGGAAGCAAGAGGTTGCGAGTTCAACCCTGGGTCAGGGCGTTAGAAATTTTCTCCTCCCTTTCCTAACCTAGGTGGTGGGTTCAAGTGCTAGTCTTTCGGATGAGACGAAAAACCGAGGTCCCTTCGTGTTAACTACATTGGGGTGTGCACGTTAAAGATCCCACGATTGACAAAAGGGTCTTTCCTGGCAAAATTGTATAGGCATAGATAAAAATGTCCACCAAAATACCCGTGTGACTTGGAATAATAGGACGTGAAAAGTAGGATATGCGCCGAAATGGCTGCAATCTACTGGCCGATGTGAATGCGTGATGTATTGTGTAAAAAAATTCCATCTCACACGGCATAAATAAATCCCTGCGCCTTGAATATGTGCGCGATATAAATTGCATTAAAAAAAAAGAGAAAAAAAATCCCTGCGCTTAGAACTGTACCCACGGAATACGCGCGATATAAGCCTCATATTGATTGATTGAACACTGAGACAGTGATGTACATTTTAGTCGGTCTCCGGTCTCTGACCGATCCAATTTCCCCAGGACCTATAGCTTTAACCCCAGCAGGACACAGGTCCGATTAACCTACAGAAGAAGTGGTCAAGGGTCCGATCGTTTTTGATAATGAAGCGGACATGCGGACTGTTCAATTTTCAAGAGGAAAGCTTGTTTCGGTTTTGTCAAGCGAAAGTAAACACTGCGTGAGGAAAGCTGGTTTCGGTTTTGCCAAGCGAAAGTATGCACTGCGTGTGACCAGTTTGTTCATATGGGATCTGATTCTTTGAATTAATTTATCCTCAAGTTGGATCAAGAAGAAACAAGTCGCGTAAGGCGAAAATACAATATTTAGTCAAGTAGCTGTCGAACTCACAGAATGAAACTGAACGCAATGCCATTTTTCAGCAAGACCGTATACTCGTAGCATCGTCAGTCCACCGCTCATGGCAAAGGCAGTGAAATTGACAAGAAGAGCGGGGTAGTAGTTGCGCTAAGAAGGATAGCACGCTTTTCTGTACCTCTCTTTGTTTTAACTTTCTGAGCGTGTTTTTAATCCAAACATATCATATCTATATGTTTTTGGAATCAGGAACCGACAAGGAATAAGATGAAAGTGTTTTTAAATTGATTTGGACAATTTAATTTTGATAATAATTTTTATATATTTAATTTTCAGAGCTTGTTTTTAATCCGAATATAACATATTTATATGTTTTTGGAATCAGCAAATGATGGAGAATAAGATAAACGTAAATTTGGATCGTTTTATAAATTTTTATTTTTTTTTACAATTTTCAGATTTTTAATGACCAAAGTCATCAATTAATATTTAAGCCACCAAGCTGAAATGCAATACCGAAGTTCGGGCTTCGTCGACGATTACTTGACCAAAATTTCAACCAATTTAGTTGAAA
>NC_090259.1:33217237-33260513 GCF_037325665.1 Littorina saxatilis | reverse complement strand
TTTTCTAGTCGCGCATCGACATCCAGGTACCTCTCATGAGAACACACTCTTGACACCATCAAAAAATACCACCACAAGTGTTCTTTTCTTCAGATACTTTGGTTCAGTTGATAGACAAAGTGACAACAGAAGGTGTCCTTTGTTTAAAGGCGTCCTTTCACCTGAGGGCAAGGCGTCTCCCACGACAGGTATCATTACTCTTACACTCATAGAATGTGTTCCCCACCAAAGCATATTTCCATGTTTCTTGTTAGTAAGAACACATCGCTACCACAGTACCAGAGGAAGAAAATGAAATGAATTGCACAGAAAAAAAGAAAACCACCAAAAAGGCAATGACAAATGTCTTTTGTAGGGGCAATCGGGAGAACTATTCACACAAACCATTCTCCACATATATGCAATGACTTGAATCAAATTGAATTATCAGTTTAATATACAGTGCAGTTGGACGAAATGATCTGATGAGTTAACTTACAGCCCAGCTCAATCGCAAATTGCCAAATACACGGTTTTACCCCAAACTTGTGATCTGTCAAACTGGTAAAAATAAAAATGAAAACACATCTGTTTAGTAAAGGCTTTCCCTGGCGGAACACCATACCTTACTTGCAGACACGATGAATCAGACCTAAATGCAAAATCAAGTCACATTCAAAGAGTCCTGGTCCACAAGAGAAGAAGACATGAGCGGAGACAAACAACAGTTATTCCTCAAATGCACAAGTTCTAAAATTGAAGACAATTGTTTGCCTGGCACTCTGGCTACACATGTACACTGGAATCTCGGAGATCTCCGAACGGTATCAGCAAAGCGCACATGTATCCAGACATTTCACGGGTGAGTTGGATTGAAGGCAAAGGATGTGACTCTATTTTCACACACTGTTGAGTGTTGACCCTGGATCCAGGAACCGGTTGACCATCTTTTCTGCACTCTCGCTTGTTCTCCTTCACAGATTGTTCGCAACGCTTTGAACAAGGTTCTGTTCCCTTTAGCATGCTGCGTTCACGTGAAAAGACACGCAAGCCTCGCTCAAGTGTCTCACTCTGTAAATCTCATCGGAACACAGAAAGCTCCAAGGCAACCAGTTGGTTTTATGTCAAGTTTACAATACAAAACTGGTCATCATAGGTCCTGTCATTTTCACAAAGCCTCTGCAGAAGAAGGAGAGGATGAGTTTAAGTCTTGTGTTTTCATGAGAATTAAAAGAAAATAAAGCAAAATCCGACTGGTTATAAACTCAAAAATCACCTTGAATTTGTGACAGTGGCCATTTAAAAATGATTACCATGCATGCACTGCGACACGTATTGCAATCACAAGCGTCCTTGACGTCCAGTGTTTCAAGCCCCCTTGCCCCCAACCAGCAAGATTGCTCCCTTCATCTGTGAGCCGTTTCTCTGAGCAGCAAAATAAAGTGCATCATATTGTGCACCAAGTGTTGCTGGGAAAACTGATGAAGCGAAACTACAGGCCCTTTTCCTCATTACACTACAGTACTATTATTTTTCTAAGTGGGAAATATTTTTCGACACACGTTGAACATGTACACCTGTTTTTGAATCTACAGGATGTCGATGATTTCTAGCATGCCGAGAACAATGATCTGTATGTTGTAGCACTTTGCCTTGGAACCCCAAAACATTTTAGTTTTAGACACACCCTGAAAACTTTTCCCCTAAAGTCTTTTTCCAAACAAAAATGGCTATTGAGCAGAAAATGAATACAACACTGACTGTGGGAATAAATCACTTAAAAAAATCTACGACTTTCAAAGGAGCCTGGGACTAACTTCTTTGATTTGAGCACATCTTTTTCAAAACATTCTGTTTTCCACCAACCATACTGAGCAAGATCAAAATAAAACTGGAACTGGCATTAGCAAGCACCGACAGATACCTACAAAAACACACTCTCTCTTCACTGGAGATCTATAAACCACACTCTTAAATTTCATTTCAAAATGCATCGCTCTCTCAGTCTCACCTCATTTGAAAACACATCAACGTCTGACCGTTCTGCTATGTTACCCAGTGCATGCATTCTGAGTCTGACACGGAAGTGCCCTTCTAACTTCCTATCTGCTGTTTCTATAAACTTTCAAAAGATATACTATAAGCACAGCTTTTTGAAGCAGAAGTAATGAGTTCAAGTCAGAAGTGGTGGCTTTTAAGTTTTTTCACTTAGTCTGAAAATTAATTTTCACCAAATAAGGTTGTAAATCATTCTGTTAGGTTAGGAGTAAACACGGGCTACTGTTCACAGGTTTGTATTAGTATCAAAGGACGCAGGAAATCTTTGGTGTTCCTGCTGACTGTCTCGTGTGAAACGTCCTACCCGCCAGACTCAGCGTTAATACTGAACAGTTCCCTCACATCAAAATCTCACATCTCCTTCCATCACATCACATCACATCATTACTTTCACAGGTTCACAAAGCAGCATCAGACCGAGTCACAAGTTTGTTCTGTTTCTGTTCAAAATTGTGACAACTCTGTCCAGTATACTATCAAGCCTTAGGCACAAATGATTGTTTCCTTCCTTCCTTCCTTCCTGCTGTAGGAGAACGTAGGTTTCTCCTGTCATACTGGTGTCAGGAGTTGAACGTTTAAACTGTGCAGCTGTGTTCTTCTGGCAGCATGCTTCCCCCCACCAAAACAACATTTCTGGAGCAGACAAGCATGCCACGAAACACAGCTGGCACAACTGTGTTGAATAATTAAAACTCTGCAGCTTGTTGGCATGTTTCACATCTTCATGTTCTTTTATTTTTAAGCAGACCAGCATGCCATTCAACACAACTGCAATGTATTGGACAGTGCATACAAAATCCAACTTGACACACCTTCACTTCCAACACACACCTGGACTGAATTAAAGCAGAGTGACACCACTGCAGTCCAACAACCACTGACACAAAACTCAAACTGACCGTCGCCAGTCACACTGGTCATTGTGCAGGAAGAAACACCACCTCGAGTTTCGTCCAGCAATGGACACAAAAGAGCCACCCCACAAAAAAAGGTCCTCCTAGAAAAAGGCCACCGTTGGACCGGCCAAAGCCTCATCTCTGAATGACACTCATGATGTCCCTGTTGGTGGACTGGATGTCGGTCAGGAGGTTGCCGCCGGCCGAGGGGGAGGAGCTAGTGAAAGTCTTGAGGCTCTGGCTGTGGGTCAGAAGGCGGGTCAGAAGCTCGCGGGCGTGGAACTTGGCGTGGGGGGGCAGGGCGTCGATAAAGCGACAACACAGCGCGTGGAAGGCTTGCACCTGCACAAAACAAAGCATGAGGTGAAGCTGTCTTCAGACCAAGGACAGCGGACCCCCCCCCCCCCCCCCCCCCCCCCCTCAAGACTTAAAAATCGTAGAAATTCTGGTCTTAAAAAGGAGTGAGTCTTTAAGTTAAATGGAGATACGTGCCTGTCTGGAATACTTTGGGTGTTCTTCCTTCGTATGTTTTATTGTTTTTACATTTAGTCAAGTTTTGGGGAGGGGGGAATCGAGACGAGGGTTGAGGTGTGTGTGTGTGTGTGTGTGTGTGTGTGTGTGTGTGTGTGTGTGTGTGTGTGTGTGTGTGTAGAGCGATTCAGACCAAACTACTGGACCGATCTTTATGAAATTTGACATGAGAGTTCCTGGGAATGATATCCTCTGAGGTTTTTTTCTTTTTTTCGATAAATAACTTTGATGACGTCATATCCGGCTTTTTGTAAAAGTTGAGGCGGCACTGTCACACCCTCATTTTTCAATCAAATTGAAATTGAAATTGAAATTTTGGCCCAGCAATCTTCAACGAAGGCCGGACTTTGGTATTGCATTTCAGCTTGGTGGCTTAAAAATTAATTAATGACTTTGGTCATTAAAAATCTGAAAATTGTAACAAACATTTTTTTTTTAAACGATCCAAATTTACGTTTATCTTATTCTTCATCATTTTCTGATTCCAAAAACATATAAATATGTTATATTCGGATTAAAAACAAGCTCTGAAAATTAAAAATATAAAAATTATTATTAAAATAAAATTTCCGAAATCGATTTAAAAACAATTTCATCTTATTCCTTGTGGGTTCCTGATTCCAAAAACATATAGATGTGATATGTTTGGATTAAAAACACACTGAGAAAGTTAAAAAGAATAGAGATAAAGAAAAGCGTGCTATCCTTCTCAGCGCAACTACTACCCCGCTCTTCTTGTCAATTTCACTGCCTGTGCATCGAGCGGTGGACTGACGATGCTACGAGTATACGCTCTTGCTGTAAAAATGCAGTGAGTTCAGTTTCATTCTGTTAGTTTCATTCTGTTAGTTCGACAGCTTGACTAAATGTTGTAATTTCGCCTTACGCGACTTGTTATATTTAGGGTTGTTGTCATATGTTGTTTGGTTGTTTTAAGAGCAGATGAACCACACTTTTCCATCCATTGTTTAATTGTATGGACAATAAATCATCTTATGTCTTATGTCTTAAATTTACACAGGTTACGTGTAAAGGCACAGTCTTAAAAGGGGGAAAGTCTGAAATTGGGGGTCTTAAATTAAAAGGGGGGTTCCACTGTAATGACAAGTTTACTGGACTCTCTGTTTCACTTTCTGGCCTCTAGGCCAACAACAAAAAAATGGTCTGTTTACGGTAACCCGACCGACCCTATTTTTTTCGCGCGACCCTAGACTTTTATTGGCATTTGGGAGAAGAAAAAAAAAAATTTTTGGTTTTTTTGCAAAATAACGTAAAAATGTTTTTTTGGGGAAAAAAAAAATTTAACAAAAAAATCCCGACCAACCGACCCTATTTTTTTGGCCTATGTTACCGTAAACAGACCTATTTTTTTTTGTTGGCCCTAGCAAAGCAAGTTTGAGCGAGACTTTTTCAAGTAAATACAGAGAAGCAAACCTTGTCTGAACCATCTTAGTGTAAAGGTTTTAGTGAACTTTCAAGAGAAATGTGGATACCAGTACTAACAACAAAATGAAAGATTAAAGTAGGGAAGAACATAACATTCTGATTCAAATAAACAACCAAAATCAGATGCACAGAACAGCATCTTGCATTCAAAATATCTGTCCAACACACACACACTCATTCAACTACGCCATGGAGAAAAAGCACACAAAAGTGCAACTTTAATTTACTTTCACATCAATGAAGCGTGCATACACACACTCACACAAACAGATCTCACACACATGCATGAATGCACGCACACGCACACGCACGCACACACACACAGATAAGCTCACCTCTTCGGACAGCAGCATAAAGTTGGTACTAGTTTTGTTGCCTGCCACAGCCAGCTTGTCTATACAACCTCGCAGGCGATTGGACGCTTCCAGAATCTTCTCAATGGTCACTGGGGCGGCATCACCCCCGTCATCCGCTGACAACGATAACACTGTCTTTTTATCCCCCACCATGGAAGAGGTCATGGGGTCAGGGGGTCTGGTATCGGGGGGAGCCGTTATCGTAGCGCCCTTCATCAGGGGAAGAACCGGTTTATAAATCCCAGTGTCCCCTCCCCCAGTGTTGTTGTCTGTGGGCGTGTGACGCAAGGAGTCCGCCGCCGCCGCCAACATGGCTTCCGCGTTGACAAGGTCAAGGTTGGTCTCCTTGACAACGCTGGGCTTGCCGAAGGTCTTGAAGGAGGAGAGGCTGTTGGGGGAGTTGGAGAAGTCCAGCTTACTGCGGTCAGTGCCGAAGGAGGAGGGTGGGGTGGGGCGGTGCCCCCCGTTGGTGTCAACAGTCACAGTTTCTGGCTCTCCCGACGGCGAAGACCTGGAGGAAGCCATCTGAGCGGAGGAGGGATCTGACCCCCCGTCTCCGATGAGCCGCGAGAAGCGGGGGCTGGGTTTGGGCTTGGACACCACCCCGTCCTGGTTCTGCTGCACCTGCAGTCTCTCACTGGGGTTGGGGGGCGGACGCTGCCCCCCGAAAAGATCCCCCCACGGGGCCTCGTAACGATGCGAGTCTGAGTCGCTCAAGTCCGACTTGTGGCGCTGTAGCATGCCAGAATACTGAGACTTGACCCCCATCCCGACCCCCATCCCCGTGTTGTTATCCCCCAGGCCGTGCTGAGACTGGGACTTGACAAAGGCTGAGGGACGCAGGTTGGGTTCCTGCTTGATGCCCGGATCTGAATCGTCCGTCGTCCCGTCCCCCACCACTGGGCTCATCCCGTCCCCGACAACCTCCGACACGGCGGGGGGACAGGACGCCACGCTGTCGCGGTCGTTTTCAGAGTCGCCGTCCTCGGGGGTGCGGTCGTTGCTGTGGTTGTTGTGTTCACGCTCCAGCGATTCCAGGTAGGCCCCGATGCGCACGCCCTTGGGGATGGTGCCGTAGCGATGGATGGCCTTGGACACGTTGGCCACGTCCAGCTTGCCCACACGCACCTGCACGTCACGATCAAGCGACTTGAAAGATATGCAGTTGTTAAAAACATCTGTGGCTAACATCGATATTCTAATCCATTGGTTATGTACAGTGGAATCCCCCTTTTTAAAATAAACAAGAATTTAAGATTCCCCCCTTTTAAGACCCTCTTTTCTCAGATTTTCTGTTCATAACCTCCATTTTAAGACTCCCTCAATTCTTATTCTAAAAGCAGATTTTCTCAGATTTGTTGATGTCCTATGAGAGGGGTGCCACTGTTTAAGGATAATTAATCTCTCAGTGGAAGAGCTGCCCTCACAGTACACAATCTACCAGCCCCCCCTCAATACCTGATGAAGCCAACGGGCAACAGGCCATACTACCTGATCTTTAATTCCATCCCTCCCAAACTTGATGTCCAGCAGCAAGCCAAGAAACACACTGACCTGTTCGCTGTCGTCATCCACAGACATGGAGTGATGCAGCTCTGTAGGGCGGTTGGGGTCCGACATCTTCTTGTACGACCCGATGCTGGGTCGCTGCGGAAGAGGGATGGCTTTCTTGGGATACTGTCCAACAGCTGGCAAACTTGACGAGTCCACTCCATCCCCTGACTTGCCAAAGCTGCTTTGAGGCCCCAGTTTGCGAGAGCTGCTTCTCTCCGCCGTCCCCTGCTCAAACGACCGTGCGTTGGCCTCGGATATGAGATACTTGGACTTGTCGATCTGCGCGGCTTTCAAATTAGCCTCGCTGCTTTTCCCGAAGGATTCTTCGCGGCTGATCTTTGGAGACCCATCCTGCTTGACGGAGCCACTACGCTCGTCTTCCTCAGGGACGGTGGAGTTCTCTACCTTGGCTTTCTGAAGCTTCATGCGCGATTTGAGCTCCAGGTCCAGCTCTGATTGTTCCAAGGCCTGCTGCTCCTTGACGGAGGTGGTGCGGCGAGGGGGCACGGGGCCGGGCCGTTTCTTGTTGGATGCCTTGCGCGCCAGTATGTCCGACACCTGCTTCATGTCCGTCATGTTTGTCTCTTCCAGAGTGGGGAGAACGCGGCGACCGGCAGGAGGGGTGGGGCCTTTGTCAGGAGAGGAACAAATTTCATTGCATGTTTGGTTTCAGGTTATATGGAGGCAGTACAGATACTCAAGTTTCAAATGCACATTTGGTTTCAGGTTATATGGAGGAAGTAAAGACACTCAAGTTTTCAAGTCAACAGTTATACTAATACCCACAGTTAAAAGTTTACAAGTGTTCATAAAAAAAGTATAAAAAAAAACACAAAAAAACTTTGAATTTTTTTTTTTACCAAAGTGACACCTATAAATTTAAAAAAAACAAAAAAAAACAATATCAATAAGAAATATATGTATATAAATGACATTCAAGTCTTTTTATAACATTTCTTCAATTTCTTGTATCATGTGTAAGTACACTAACATGTAGGAACCCTCATAGTCATACGCAATGACAATGAAACAGACAGACACGCTCATGCTTACTCTCACGAGCGCATACACACAGAGACAAACACATACTTATCCTACATACGTGAGAGAGACACCCGTGAGATAATAATCGTTCAAATCACACGTGTGTATATCATGTAAATGAGGTCATGTCAAGCAAGTCTGGCAGGGACCTGTTTTTCCACTGCTTATGATGCCAAAGTCACCGAGACAAACGTCATTATAGAAACACAAATTGCGCTCGCTAATTACCCTCGATGAATCTTTAGAACTAACACGTCACGCCACACTTTCAGAGTGACGTTTCTTTGCTTTGACGTAATGGATTGCACGAGGCTTTAGAAGAGATCGAGGTTCCAAAACAAGCGTCTTCAATTTAGCTGCCTCGAATGCAGGGCATTTTCAGTAAAATACACGTAAGTACAGTATGTAGGATAAACAGAATACTACATGGCTTGCTGTGTCGTACCAGATTTACACTCGTTGCTTTTTCAAATAGTGAACAGCTCGCTTTCGCTCGCAGTTCAATATTTAAAAAAACAACTCGTGTAAATCTGGTACGACACAGCAAGCCATGTAGTATTCTCTATAGACACACACACTCTCACACACACAAACACAGTCACATACCTGCGCTAGCTCTCCCCTCTGACTGGAACTCGGGACTGTCAGCGGTCGAAGGCCTCCCTTTCTTGGAGGGCAAAGTGGGCACCAATCTCTTATCGTTCTTTTCCAACTCTTTCTCTACCTCTGTGGATGGAGAAGTGGGCAGCGTATAAATATCATCAACATCACATGAAGTCTTTCCCCACCAAACAACTCCACTACTCGTTAGTTGTCATTGTTTTGGGTTTTTTTTCTTTTTGCAGTTTAAATCATAAGGCTTGGCATGCACGTCATAGTCACCAAGGCAACACATCCTGTCATAGTCACCAAGGCAACACATCCTGTCATAGTCACCAAGGCACACATCCGCATGTCAAAGTTAGGGGAACACGGGCACAGACAATTCACACCTTTGAGACTTTGCACCCAGCTCTGAAACACGCACACACACTGTAGACAGGAAAGCCTTTCTTGTTCATTGCAGGCAGGCTTTCCTGGCCTTCCACAGAAGGAATCTACTGGTTTCAAGTTCTGATGTCTCTGGTATTCCATCAGCAGGCAAGCTTGGGGCGAATGGTTGAGTCCTTGTCAGCAAAGAGAATAATCTCAAGGCTAAGTATGGAAGTTGGTCAGGCAGCGCACACAGTCTCTAGTCCTTGAAAGACAGCACCGCTAGTCAGTCCTACTGCATCAGACGCAGCAGAAGCCGTGTTCCCCAGCGGGAGCTACACCTGAAGGGTTTTGAACAGTTTTTGTGTCAGTCTGCTGTGCGTTACGCCTCGTCCTCGCTCCGTGCGACCTCGCAGGCTGGCAGAGAAAGAAAGACGTGCAGTGGGACACACAACCACACACCATCATCTCGCATGCAAAATCACACTGTGCTAAACTGAACGGCATGAGAGTTTTAATCTACCAGAATTCAAAAATCTGGTTCTGAAACTGACACTGGCAGGATTCCTTTCTCTCGTTTTCTTTATCATTACACAAATGTACGTTTACTGTTCATAATCATCCCTGGTCTTTTGTTTTTGCAGTAAAATATCTTCAAAAAAGTGGTTGTTTTAACAATAAAAAGGTGCCAAATCCCATGCTACGCTTTTTGCAACTTTTATCAGTTCATTCTCAGCCATTCAATTCAAGCTGGCTATTTCTACTCTACCACACTTTCTTGTTCTGTCAGTCGTGTCAACAAAAAAGCAAACCCAAAAAAGACGAAACAAAGGATTCCAACTGAAAGAAACAGAAAATAATTTAGTATAGTCAGCAAAGAAAACGGGAGGTACAAAAACGATAACACAAACAAATGAGAAAAAACAACACCAAACCAACAAGATAAGAGAAACCAAATCAAAACTGAAATAGAAAAAAAATACAGCAAAAGTCAGTGTCCAGAAGAGGAAGAAAAGAAAAACGACATGCATAGGAAAAAAAGCAATCACTATTTGACAACCAAAACCCAAGCAAGTACCAGTCTAGTATGCAAAAACACCCCAAAACACACAAACAAACAAAATCACATACCAACAACACATACAAAAATCAAACATACAAAATAGAACAACAACAACAACAAAAACATTAAAAAAAAATAAAGACTAGGAAATGAATAAAAGAAAGAAGATTAGAAAACAGAGACAGAAAGCAGACGTACAACAAAAACTTAAAAAAACCACAAAAGACACACAGAACTCGAACTAAAAAAAAAAAAAAAAGAAAAAAAAATCATAAAAAAAAGTAATGGCAAAGCATACCTTCACTGATGCTGGATTTCTCAAACATGTTTTCTAATAAGTAATGAATCTCCTTGAACGTTGGCCGGTCCTTCGGGTCCCACTGCCAACCTGAAAACAGAATCCTCCATTAACACTACTCACCCTATCTTTCACTACAGTGGAACCCCCGTATTAAGACCCACTAATTTAAGACTCCCTCTCTTCTAAGACCTGGTTTTCTCAGACTTCCTGTTTTTAAGCTCTGTCAATTTACCACCATTTTTAAGAACCCCTCCTTTCTAAGACCTTATTTTCACAGATGTGTAGAGGTCTTAAAGGGGGGGTTCCACTGTAGTATGCCCCTACACAGTTCCTACCCCACTATCAGTTTACACACTCTGCAACTGTTTTGAAAGTCAGCAGCATCTGTCAATGTCATCACTAGTCTTGTTGTTTTCAAATGTGTTCCCATGTTTTTACAAATAATCTGATAACTCACATGTACACACACACACACTCATACATCCGTCAGGTTTGTATTGGCTGTGGAAGAGTGACCGTTCCACGTGTTTCCTTCACACCCCTCGCTAGTGATTGGCTCCTCCAATATCTGTACGAGGTTTTGCAAGAAAAGGTCACTCTCCCACAAGCCATGCAAACCTGCCGGAGTTATTTTCGGAATTCATCTATTCCTTGAAGACAGTGCCCCACCCCTGGCACTCACATTTCAGCATGAGTATATAGACATCGGCGGGGGTACCCTGTGGTCGCTCCATGCGGTACCCCCTCTCCAGCAAGTGGTAAACTTCAGTCAGGTCCACCCCTGGGTACGGCGACATGCCGTACGTTGCCAGCTCCCACAGTAATACACCAAACGCTGCAAAAACGTAAATGAAATACATTTTAATTCAAAGATGATTCCTAATTTTCCTGTGCCTTCAGATCTTGTGTGTTCCAGTGTTTTTTTCGCAATGTAAATTTTGTATATGACGAGCATGAAGACAATTTTCTGAATGTTTTACATTGACAATTAAGTTGCATTGAATTGAATTGAATTAAATTAAATTTTTATTGTTTTCATGGCTCAGGCTATGTCTAGTAAATTCAGAGCTCAAAAACACTTTCAGTACATATTTCACAGCTAAAATAGGTGGCACTGTTTTCATTGAACATTGTTCAGTTACGTTGTGAACATTTTCCATACCGTGTGAACAACACCTATCAACATCTACAGTTAATGAACACACACACACACACACAGTCACATGTTACGCAAATTACACCAGTGATACTGTAAAGCAGCTTTCTCACTCAAACAGCCAACTCACCCCAGACGTCAGAGCGGGTAGAAAAGCGGTTGAAGGCTAGACCCTCAGGTGCAGTCCACTTGATGGGGAACTTGGCCCCGGCGTGTGCAGTGTACGTGTCGTCCTTCATCAGACGTGCCAAGCCAAAGTCAGCCACCTTCACCATGTTGGTGTCCGCCACCAGGCAGTTCCTGGCCGCTAAATCCCTGTTAGACGTGATGGAAAACACTTTGAACATGATGTTATTGACAATGTGGTGTCTGATATGTTATTGGGGGCTAAATTGGTAAAAACACTGGATTTGTGATCCTAGCGTAACAGATTCGAATACGGGCTGGGACGCACACGGGTCAACTTTATGTGCAGACCCAGAGAGGTATCCTTGTTCTGCCCCCGTGTCACCACTGTGGCACGTAAAAGACCTCGGTCATTCTGCCATAATTACAGGTGGCTGATTACACCTAAACACGCACACACCTGGGTGGCGCAACTCTGTTGCTGCTAGTTTTCAACTGGGAAGAAGTGCCCCAAATTTCTCAGCGATGGGACAATTAAGGGAAAATAAAAATGAAGAAAACAATAGTGTCGAAAGAACGCCTCAATTGCAAGTGTCTCAGTATGTAAACAGATGTTAGCTTCAGAGACCCATGAACAGGCAACGTTTGCACTTGGATTTGCTTTAACTCGTATTTTTAAGAAGTATAGATTGCAGCTCTCACAGAATCTAGCTCTCCCTGAAAGCGGCGCATGGCTGCCTCAATGGCGGGGTAAAAACAGTCATACACGTAAAAAAAACCCACATGTAAAACCATGAGTGAACGTGGGAGTTTCAGCCCATGAGTGAAGAAGAAGAAGAAGAAGAAGAAGAAGAAGAAGAAGAAGAAGAAGAAGAAGAAGAAGCTAGCTCAGCATCTTGTGCGAGTGACCCCTTGACATTTGTGCAAATAAACCCTCTGTCAACAGACTGTCAACAGACTGTCAAACCGTTTTATAGTGTTTTCAGATTCTAACCACCCTGGAAATGACAGCTCAACTTGATTCCCCAAACAAGTGTCTTCTGCTTGAAGATGTCTTCTCACCAGCAGGTCGCATGAAACATAGTTTCTCTACCCCCTACCCCAATAACTGTACTAAGCAGCCAGGTAAGCTGCATACACCTGCTCACCTGTGAATAAACATCCTGACTTCCAGGTACGCCATGCCTGAAGCGATCTGTGTGGCCATGTACATGAGGGCGGTGGGGCCGATCTCCTCCTTGTTGCTACCGCGCAGGTAGTCCAGCAAGTTGCCGTGCGGCATGAACTCCGTCACGATGTAAAACGGGGGCTCTCTCGTACACACACCTAAACCACACAAAGATTATATATCAATTAAATAGCTGTACAAAATATACACACTTAAACAACACAAAGATACATCAATTAAATAGCTGTACAAAATGCGATGTGAATGCATGATGTATTGTGTAAAAAAATTCCATCTCACACGGCATAAATAAATCCCTGCGCCTTGAATATGTGCGCGATATAAATTGCATAAAATAAAAATAAAAAAATAAAAAAATAAATCCCTACGCTTAGAACTGTACCCACGGAATACGCGCGATATAAGCCTCATATTGATTGATTGATTGACAAAATATACACACCTAAACAACACACAGATATATCAATTTAATAGCTGTACAAAATATATGCATTGATTTAACATTGGATTTCCCTTCTTTGAGCCATGTGACGTCAGAGGCCGACTAAAACTCATTTAAGGGGCTCGAATAGACTACAAAAGAGTGCATGCTTCTGTGCATTCAAAAAAGTCCTAGCATAAAACCACGTTATGTCTCAAATAGACACCAGTTCTGGGGACAGAAAAACCAAGTTTGCGTAGCGTGCATTCAATCGTAAAAAAAGAAGAAGAAAGGAATGCAAACTAAAAGCGATGGATACATTGAAGTTATAGATCTGTATGTTTGTTCTGACCATGTGTTTCCTGTTTGTGCAAGAAAAGCGGGGCGCAACTTTTCGCCAACGCTTGCGCATCCTGACAGTTATTTCGGGACGTTGTCAATTACAGAAAGAGTGTTAGATTAAAGTGATGGACACAGCCAGGAGAGAGACTGACAGACAGACCCCGAGACCAAAACAAACCCATCCAGATATAGAAGTGCCGCAACTAAGACTCACCCAGTAATTGCACCAGATTTGGATGTTTCATTTCTTTCATAATAGCAGCCTCTTCCAAGAAGTCTTTGAGAGCCATTGTGTCCTCCTGAAAATAGAATTTTACAGAACATGTTCATTTCCAGCTTATCTGCTGATACAATTATTACAGACATGAGGATAGATAATGGTAACAAGTCGCGTAAGGCGAAAATACAACATTTAGTCAAGCTCAGTCGAACTCACAGAATGAAACTGAACGCAAAGCATTTTTTCCGCAAGACCGTACACTCGTAGCATTGTCTGTCCACCGCTCGTGGCAAAGGCAGTGAAATTAACAATACAGAAAAGCGCGGTAGCGGTTGCGATGAGGAGGTTAGCCCGCTTTTCTATATCTCTATTCTTTTTAACTCTCTGAACGTGTTTTTTAATCCAAACATATCATATCTATATGTTTTTGGAATCAGGAACCGACAAGGAATAAGATGAAATTGTTTTTAAATCGATTTCGGAAATTTAATTTTAATCATAATTTTTATATTTTTAATTTTCAGAGCTTGTTTTTAATCCGAATATAACATATTTATATGTTTTTGGAATCAGAAAATGATGAAGAATACGATACACGTAATTTTGGATCGTTTTATAAAAAAATAATTTTAATTACAATTTTCAGATTTTTAATGACCAAAGTCATTAATTAAATTTTAAGCCTCCAAGCTGAAATGCAATACCAAAGTCCAGCCTTCGTCGAAGATTCCTTTGCCAAAATTTCAATCAATTTTATTGAAAAATGAGGGTGTGACAGTGCCGCCTCAACTTTTATAAAATGCCGGATATGACGTCATCAAAGGTATTTATCTTTTTTTCTTTCTTTAATTGGTGTTTAACGTCGTTTTCAACCATTCAAGGTTATATCGCGACGGGGAAAGGGGGGAGATGGGATAGGGGAAAGGGGGGAGATGGGATAGAGCCACTTGTTAATTGTTTCTTGTTCACAAAAGCACTAATCAAAAAATTGCTCCAGGGGCTTGCAACGTAGTACAATATATGACCTTACTGGGAGAATGCAAGTTTCCAGTACAAAGGACTTAACATTTCTTACATACTGCTTGACTAAAATCTTTACAAACATTGACTATATTCTATACAAGAAACACTTAACAAGGGTAAAAGGAGAAACAGAACCGTTAGTCGCCTCTTACGACATGCTGGGTAGCATCGGGTAAATTCTTTCTCGTCCCAACCAATATGGGACTCCCCCTAACCCGTGGGGGGTAAGGTATTTATCGAAAAAATGAAAAATAAAAACCGTCTGGGGATATTATACCCAGGAACTCTCATGAAAAATTTCATACAGATCGGTCCAGTAGTTTACTCTGAATCGCTCTACACACACACCCAGACATACACCACGACCCTCGTCTCGATTCCCCCCTCTATGTTAAAACAATTAGTCAAAACTTGACTAAATGTAAACAAGAAGAGCAAACGCTCGATCGAGTCACTTTCGCAGTTCTGAATATTATATGAGGCATCAGATGGACAGGAAGAAATTGCTATTCACAACACAATGAGTCACGTTCACATAAAATTTGAGCCCGGTCACTTTTATAGTTTCCGAGAAAAGCCCAACGTTAAGTTGTGTGTTGCCGAACAGAAAAGGCTAGTTATCTCCCTTGTTTTTCTGATAACGTTCGTAAAAGGCTACAGATGTAAATACTTTGATGTAAAGAATAATCCTACAAAGTTTCAATCACATCCGATGAACTTTGTCAAAGATATAAAATGTCTAATTTTTCCTTTGACGCTGACCTGTGACCTTGAAAAAGGTCAAAGGTCAACGAAACCATCGTTAAAGTGTAGAGGTCATTGGAGGTCACGACTAAACAAAATATGAGCCCGATCGCTTTGATAGTTTCCGAGGAAAGTCCAACGTTAAGGTGGTGTCTACGGACGGCCGGCCGGACGGCCGGCCGGACAGACTAACACTGACCGATTACATAGAGTCACTTTTTCTCAAGTGACTCAAAAAGGAGGAAATAAGATTGGCCATATTCAAAATAAGGCTAAATGTAGAATATTTTCTGTTTTTACATTTAGTCAAGTTTTGACTAAATGTTTTAACATAGAGGGGGGAAATCGAGACGAGGGTCGTGGTGTATGTGTGTGTGTGTGTGTGTGTGTGTGTCTGTGTGTGTGCGTAGAGCGATTCAGACCAAACTACTGGACCGATCTTTATGAAATTTGACATGAGAGTTCCTGGGAATGATATCCCCGGACGTTTTTTTTAATTTTTTCGATAAATGTCTTTGATGACGTCATATCCAGCTTTTTGTAAAAGTTGAGGCGGCACTGTCACACCCTCATTTTTCAATCAAATTGATTGAAATTTTGGCAAAGCAATCTTCGACGAAGGCCGGGGTTTGGTATTGCATTTCAGCTTGGTGGCTTAAAAACTAATGAGTGAGTTTGGTCATTAAAAATCGGAAACTTGTAATTAAAATTATTTTTTTATTAAACGATCCAAAAACAATTTCATCTTATTCTTCGTCATTTGCTGATTCCAAAAACATATAAATATGTTATGTTTGGATTAAAAACAAGCTCTGAAACCTAAAAATATAAAAATTATGATCAAAATTAAATTTCCGAAATCGATTTAAAAACAATTTCATCTTATTCCTTGTCGGTTCCTGATTCCAAAAACATATAGATATGATATGTTTGGATTAAAAACACGCTCAGAAAGTTAAAACGAAGAGAGGTACAGAAAAGCGTGCTATGCAGCACAGCGAAACCACTACAGCGCTGAACAGGCTCGTCAGTTTCACTCTGTTTTGCACAAGCGGCAGACTACGGTCATTGTGAAAAAATGCAGTGTGTTCAGTTTCATTCTGTGAGTTCGACTGAGCTTGACTAAATGTTGTATTTTCGCCTTACGCGACTTGTTTTTTCTTCTCTCAACCCTTATTTCAGAGAAATTAAAGGTAAATCGATTTGCATGTGAGAGATGTCGATCAAGCTACAACTTACCTTCAGTGTCTTGACAGCAACGACTTTGTTGTAGCGTTTCCACACAGCCTCATACACATCACCATACTGGCCCCCTCCTGCACACACACAAGCAAAAACACATTAAAATCATGTCATCCCACACGTTAACATCCATTCACTCGTAACACCTCTTGGAATCAAATTACTTAACCACTTATCATTAACTAATTAATGTTACTAATTCAGACAGAATACTGGAACTAATCCAAGGTTTGAAGGTTCTGCAGCTACATTTCAATGCAGTTTCTTTTCTCTCAAGTGGACAGCTCAGCCCCAAAAACACAAATTCAAACTCATGCGCCCCCCTCAACAGTGATTCACTGCCATCTCTTCTTTTTAAAAACAAACCACCCGCCTTCAAGGCCCAAACGTACCTAGCCGGTGTTTCATAGCAATCTCCGTCCGCTCAATCTCCCAGCGGTCTGGCTCGGGACTGACGCCGAAGACGGTGGGTTTCTGTCGCTTGGGGGCGGGGTAGAGCAGCGTGGTGACCAGGCCGTCTGCATGGATGGAGTGGTGATGCACCAGTTCCGCCAGCGTGTTGAACCGGTGCTCATGGGTCACAAACACCTGTGGCAAACAACGGCAGTGTTTAGCGTTGTTTTTTCTTCCTGTCGTTTGGCATCTGTTATTGCTTTCTGTTTTGTTTGCTGATATAGCTAATGCTTTGCTTGCAATGCTAAAAAACAGTGAATAACCTGATTGCTGAAATAGCGAATGCTCTGCTTGCTAAAATAACAAACACTTTGCCCGCTAAAACAGCAAATGCTGAGTAAATTAGAAAAGCACTTGCACTTGCAATTGTCTGGGTTTTTTTGCGTGTGTATATCTGACAATAAAATGATCCCAAATCAAAATGACTTCATCTTTTTCTTGGTATTTTGTTCACCAGTGCAATTTTTTTATCCCTTTCCTTCTCAAATGTCCCCATTTATCAACCTTCTTCCTTGTGCAAATGACCCATTTTTACCAGTGCAATTTGTGCCTTATTCTGTAACCCCCCCCCCCCCCCCAAAAAAAAAAGGGAGGGGGAGAGAAATAAAGAAATACATTTAAAAAGAAAAAGGGCCCACCACACCAAACCCCAGCTCACCTTGCCGTCCTCTTCAATGATGAGGTAGTGATAGACGCGGCCCTCGAACCGGATGGAGATGGAGCGCTGGCCCGGACTGCTCTCGCTCTCCCGCACCAGGAAGCTGCCGTTGATGCCGCTGCTGAGCAGGTACTCGGAGGCATTGCGCGAGATGAGGCCGTGGTACCAGGAGAACTTGTCCAGGCTATTGACGGGGGCGATGTAGTTGCTAGGCACCCAGCCCACCTCCCCCGCCCGGTTCTTCACCTCGCACCACTCCCCGCCCTTGTTGTAGCCGATGATTGTCACCTGTTCGCCTGGAGGGGGACGCACACAGATTAGGCTAGCAAAATGTGGTGTTATTTTAAAGAGAAAAAAATCCAAAAACAAATAAGACTGCCAAAGTTCCCAAATTCAGAATGTAAAAACAAGCAGGGTATGCTACAGGAACATGTAATTATGTGTATTGTTTTGTTTTGTCACAATGAAACGTTCCTCTAACATACCTTGCTTGTTATTATAGAAAAGAGTCGCTGAAACATGGGACGGAGGGAGTGACATGGGAAGTACTCATGTGTATTCAAACACGTTGCACTTAAAATTAAGAAAAATAACAACAGCCACTTCCTGTACAACTACAAATATGCATGTAGACTAATAGTAATAAGACAGACACATGCAAATATATATATATATGTGTGAAATAGAAAACAAGAAGGGCAAAGCCCACAAGACTCACATGCTGAACAGACCTTGATCTTTCTTTCAGAATAATTTTACAATAAAACTGAGAAAAACAATATTTTACACATTTTTCCTACCAAAATACATGTGACCCAAGGTCAAGGTCATCCAAGGTCATGCAACACAAAGCTGTTAATTCAAGACATAGGAAGTACAATGGTGCTTATTGGCTCTTTCTACCATGAGATATGGTCACTTTTAGTGGTTCACTACCTTATTTTGGTCACATTTCATAAGGGTCAAAGTGACCTTGACCTTGATCATATGTGACCAAATGTGTCTCATGATGAAAGCATAACATGTGCCCCACATAATTTTTAAGTTTGAAACAGTTATCTTCCATAGTTCAGGGTCAAGGTCACTTCAAAATATGTATACAATCCAACTTTGAAGAGCTCCTGTGACCTTGACCTTGAAGCAAGGTAAACCAAACTGGTATCAAAAGATGGGGCTTACTTTGCCCTATATATCATATATAGGTGAGGTATTAAATCTAAAAAACTTCAGAGAAAATGGGAAAAATAGCTGTTTTTTAGACAACATTTATGGCCCCTGCGACCTTGACCTTGAAGCAAGGTCAAGATGCTATGTATGTTTTTTGGGGCCTTGTCATCATACACCATCTTGCCAAATTTGGTACTGATAGACTGAATAGTGTCCAAGAAATATCCAACGTTAAAGTTTTCCGGACGGACGGACGACTCGGGTGAGTACATAGACTCACTTTTGCTTCGCATGTGAGTCAAAAATGCCTATGACGACTGAATATCAATGAAATCACTTTGACATAATCATCAAAATCAACTAATGTTCTCTCATCACTATGGAAATGCAAAAAAACTCTTGCCACTTGAAGGCTCACTATTTCACAAACTCTTTAATTACAATACTATTTTTTATAGAGTCAGAATTTCATTTTAAAATCTAAATCCCCTCTCTTTCACGGCATAATTTCCTTAGATTGTTTAAGTCTTTTCAACACACAGACCGTGCAGACCACACAACTTAACATTCTGCAGACAAGCGCAGGTAGTCTGAAACAGACGGAACAATCACACACAGACACTCTCCCTCTCTCAACCAGACGCCCCAAACCAAACACTGCCATTCTGAAACAATCCTCACCCTTGACGATGCTGAGTTGCCCCAAACCAAACACTGCCATTCTGACACAACCCTCACCCTTGACGATGCTGAGCTGATTGTCTCCCCCTGCCCCAAAGTCGTAGAGGGCCACGAACAGGTTGGGGTCGTCGTCTTGCTGACCCACCAATAGATTTTCTTTGGACATCCATTTTGCACCCAGGATGTCGTGGGGGGCATCGGGCAAAGGTCGACTTTGAAGCAGAGCCTCTGAAATGAGAAATGTATGAGGGCATTTCAGATATATGCATGAGGCAAGATTGCTGAGGTCAAGAGGCATTTCCATTTCAAGCACAAATGCATGACTAGCTGTCTGGCTGCAACTGTGATTTTATGTCATTGTCATGCATCGCATTCACTGAAATGTGTACTTTTACCCTTGATGCTAGGGATATGGGACACTAGGTTTCTTGTATCTATGTTGTAACTCTTGTTACAATTTTACAATTTCCATTATAAAATCATCAGTGATATGTCACCTACTGATTTTTCTCTGTTGAAACAAACACAGAGGAACCCCATTTTAAAACCTAAACAAAAAATCTGAAACAAAATACGGTTGTATGTACGAGGGAAACATCTAAAAGGGCGTATATTTACATTGGTTCTGAACAAAAAGTCTGAAACAAAATACGGTCGTATGTACGAGGGAAACATCTAAAAGGGCGTATATTTACATTGGTTCTGAACAAAAAGTCTGAAACAAAATACGGTCGTATGTACGAGGGAAACATCTAAAAGGGCGTATATTTACATTGGTTCTGAACAAAAAGTCTGAGAAAGAAGAGTTTTAATTGGCTCGTTGAGTTTGGGGGGGGCTGTTTTTAAGTTTAATTGTAGGGTCTAAAATGGGACTGGTTCCGCATCATCATTTATACAACACCCACTGATTAGGCCAAAAAAAAAGAGGTCTGTTTACGGTAACATAGGGTGAAAAAATAGGGTCGGTAGGTCGGCTTTTTTTTTTCTCTTTTTTTCTCCCCTCTCTATGATGTTTCACAGTTCATTTCTTCTCATCAATCCCTGCTTTTGCCCAACATAACTATAAACAGTACTTTGAGCTTACCTCCCTTCTGTCGTCTGCTGTTTGAGCGCAAACAGCTCTATTGGATGCGGTTGTTTTTTTTCAGACGATCCAAAAAAAAGATTAGGGTCGGGCCTAAAAACTAGGGTCGGTCGGGTTACCGTAAACAGACCTATTTTTTTTGTTGGCCTTATTCTCCACTGAAACAAAAACAGTAGGCATAATATTTGCCAGCACTGCTTCACGCTACAAGAGACCAAAACACCACACGTACAAAAGCCCTTGATTTTATTCCATCATCTTTCAATGAAACAAATGAAAGGCTTCTATACATAAACTACGCAAAACTCTCAAGCACCAATAGTGGCAACAGCAAAGGCTATAAGCACTTACATCAAACAAAAGAAAATAGTCAGCAACGTGTATAGTTATCACAGAGATTCACGAGGAATACAAAGATAACCGTAAACTCCTGCAGATCATAAACCAAACAAACACAAAACACCAGTCCCTTGAAGAAGAAAAAAAGAAGACAAAAAAGAAGAAACAAAACATAAAGCATCAAACTAATCAGCATTTAAGAGATTGCTTTATGAATAGTCTTTGTTGTTGCTATTAAACAAAATCAACACAAAAATATAATCACTGCAGTAGTGTTAATTACTACTTATTCATTCATCTGAGGTATGTGTTATAAACGACAGCTCATTCAGATTACAAACGGCTTTTTATTGAACAGACGACTATCAATCTACATCAAAAAACAGGTCACTGAACATTGTTTACAGGAATGTTTGAGATTCTCACAAAGGAACCGCTGTCACTGCTGTTAGTGTAACCATGCAAAATTTACATGGCAGAAAAAAAGGTGTAGATGAGTCTTTATATAAATTATGCATGCGCCAACCAAAGTAATGAAACCTTGTATTCCATTAATGTACAGTATAGACATGATTACTGTTAAATGTTATTGCAACTATGATAGAGATAATACTACTAGGCCCAGATCAGGACCATCCAATTGGGGCAGTAAACAAGTACATATTCTGATACATATAGCCATGCAACAGTATATATATATATACATAATACGTCTTGTATTTGCAACAGAACATTTCTACTGTATCATTTGTTGTTGGGACATTTGTGTTTGCACTCACTCAAGTTCTGTGCTGCTGTATCAGTGAGGCCAATTCTCCCCAAACACCATGCAGAAATTCACCAGTTAATACAAGACCTGGAGTAGCCAACTTGCAATTACATGTAACAGTAACACTAACACTCAGCGTTCAATGCCTCTCACTCATAGGTGACATTTAGTTGCTCCTACACCAGGCATCCATTGCTTATATGATGCTTACATCATATACCAGTCAAAGGCATTGTGTGTTTTGGGTAACTGATTAATTTTCGCGTTTCAGTGTATATATATATACAAAATGCTACACGACTTGCTGTAGGATAGCATTAGCAGGTTTATAATTATATGGGGTTTTTTTTGTTTGTTTTTTCAATATTGAAACGCTTGCAAAAGGGAGTTTTTTCAATACATGTACATGTATTTGGAAAAAAACAAAAACAAGAGTTAACCTTGAACATAGCAAGCCATGTAGTATTCTGTTTATTCTACATTCAGTACTTCCGTGTGCCACAACTGCAAACATACTGTCGTTTTTCTTCTTCTTCTTCTTCGGCGTTCCAGACTGTCGTTTTGAATTGACTCACCAACTTTCAAAAATGAAGTGCTTTAATTCACTCGATCTAATGCTCCGCTCCGTCACACAAACTAAAAGCACTCTAAAGTAGTTTGCCTTTATTTACATCAGAACATATTACTTTGAACACTGAATCCTTTACATTTTTACAACTCAGGCCCGAGTTCCACTTCCAAACACACGAAGGAAGCATTATTTGTCACAACAACAAAAGAAAAGAAACATTTCGGTAACATTAACAAAAGCAACAACAGAGAATGTTTACGCCCGATTGTCTTTCTTTCTTTCTTTCTTTATTTGGTGTTTAACGTCGTTTTCAACCGTTCAAGGTTATATCGCGACGTGAAAGGGGGGGGGGGGGGATGGGATAGAGCCACTTGTTAATTGTTTCTTGTTCACAAAAGCACTAATAAAAAAATTGCTCCAGGGGCCCGATTGTCGCTTGCTGCCCCTGAACCATGACTTCATTTACATAGTACACACACCCGTGAAGGATATGAGAAAATTATCAAATGGGTATTCATTTTCCTCACGTAGAGAACACAATAAGTGCCTTTCCCAAGCTGTGGGCAGTGAAGTTGTGTTTCAATTAACAGCTAATATTTGGTCGCTTTTTTCAGAAGAAAAGTTATTGAGGAACATACAATTATGAGTTTATCTACTTACTTTCTGCAAGTTGTGTTAGTTGTAGTGTGACCTGTACAGTTGGTCAAGTTCACTTCTCTGGCAGAAAAGATGCACTTTTCCTTTCTTTTCTGAACTTCAATAATGACGTCTGAATTGTCATTCATTTGGTACCCTAAACAAAGGTTTCACGTTATATCATAAAAAGTGTCAAGGAAGCTCTGCCAGGGTTGAGACAAAATGTTTCTTGGCTGGAACTACGCGTGTTTTCGTGTATGCTGAGCAAAAAAGAAAGATAAGATATTTCAAAAGTACAGAAAGTTAGAAAATGCCAGAGTTGCTGAACATAAAATTCTCTGACAATGGTAAGGTTATTTCTTCTTTATTTTTCCTGTTAAAAAAAAAAAAAAAATTCACTGCCCACAGCTTGGAAAACACACCATACAAGACTCGAACAGTAAACAAACAAACAAGAAGGGCAAAGCCCATACGACTCACATGCTTGACCTTGACATGACCTTGACCTCATGACATCATACACTAAGAACTGCTTTACACATTTTTCCTACCAAAATACATGTGACCTTGACCCAAGGTCAAGGTCATCCAAGGTCATGCGACACAAAGCTGTTAATTCAAGACATAGGAAGTACAATGGTGCTTATTGGCTCTTTCTACCATGAGATATGGTCACTTTTAGTGGTTCACTACCTTATTTTGGTCACATTTCATAAGGGTCAAAGTGACCTTGACCTTGATCATATGTGACCAAATGTGTCTCATGATGAAAACATAACATGTGCCCCACATAATTTTTAAGTTTGAAACAGTTATCTTCCATAGTTCAGGGTCAAGGTCACTTCAAAATATGTATACAATCCAACTTTGAAGAGCTCCTGTGACCTTGACCTTGAAGCAAGGTAAACCAAACTGGTATCAAAAGATGGGACTTACTTTGCCCTATATATCATATATAGGTGAGGTATTAAATCTCAAAAACTTCAGAGAAAATGCGAAAATGTGAAAAATGGTCGTTTTTAAGACAACAATTATGGCCCCTGTGACCTTGAACTTGAAGTGAGGTCAAGTTGCCGCACATGTTTTTTGAGATCTTGTAACCATACACCATCAGGCCACATCAGGTGTTGATAGACTTAATAGTGTCCAAGAAAATCCAACGTTAAAGTTTTCCGGACGGACGGACGGACGCCGGGACGACGGACGGACGACTCGGGTGAGTACATAGACTCACTTTTGCTTCGCATGTGAGTCAAAAAGGAGAATTTATTTTGTGCACGTGCGTCAAATGTGCATCACTAAGTGTACGGATGATTTCAAACTGCACATTAGATTCTTCTCAAGCCTTGGGTATTAGTGCACAGCGTTTAAATTCTGATTTTACTTCAGGGATCCAGCCATGGCCAAACCGTTACTGCAGATGTACTGATAGACATCAGGAAATGCACAGGAAACATCTTTGTATCCTTACGATTATGGGGTTAATTACACAAAGACCCTGCCAGCATTAAATAATCATTATGAACAAGAAAGCACTGTAATCTGAGTAAGCTCTAATAATTTTAACAATCTTTAAAGCGACAGAAAAAAAAAGAACAACAAGAAAGAAACAAACAAACCAAAACTGTCAGTATGTCAACATGACATAACAACAACAAAAATCATAATTTCCACATCCACGAACATGCCAGAAATCAGTTGCAGGAAAACTATGCAAATTATTAATTCAGGAAGAGAAAGAAAATGTCATGAAAATTATCAACACCTTCCCCCCATACACTTGAATTATAATAATTGGGGAATATATAAACTAGCGTCTTTGCTAACATGTAAAATCTTCTTTTGCTCATTCTGCCTTTTTTTAACATAAGAAGCACTGCAGCAGATTATGAAGGGTCAACTTCTTTCTCGCAGCCTATCATCTATGAAGCAAAATGTTCAATCTCATAAATGGAGTATGCATGCTGCAGCCGAGCAATTTCTACAGCAAGACCACATTAAGCAACTAACGTTACAAATGTACGCAGATATAGCAGCAGCAAATCTGAATTTGAATCTCTATCACTTTTTTTCTTTATTCTTTTGCAGCACCACTTTCAGTTCCTTAAAATGCTGTTTAATGTTATTCAAATAAAATCATTATTCAATGCAAATTGCAATCAAAACCTCAGAAAGCTTATGACAATTAAACCATATGCAAATGCTAGCCTCCATACGTTGTCTGCTGATGCCAGAATTAAGTTGCATTTCACATGGTACTAAGCTGATCAATTTGTTCATGGGAAATGAATACAGAATCATGATGAGAGTCCAACAGACATTAATTATCATGCTCTGAGTGTCCTGTCAACAGGTTTTTGCATACAAGGATACACATGTTCACAATAAGAAGATTAAATGAAGTGATTACATAGCTTTGCAAACAAGAATCCCATTCCCATCATCATAATAATTCAAACATACCAGGCCATTTATAGTCGGGGGGGGGGGGGGGGGGGGGGGGGGGCTCACAATAACAACAACAACAAATTCAAGCAGTTACATAATTAAACTTAAAAAGAACGAAAAGAAATAACCAAAAACAAGATGAATTAAGCCAACCAAAAGAACAACAGCCAGCAATGGTTAAACAAAGAGAGGTTACAGGTGTTAATTGTCAAACTGAGAGTGCAGAAGAGAGAGGGTCAGGGAAGTGAAGAAGGAATGTGTCCAGTAACACCAACCAATGTGACTGTGGTCAAGACCTGCTTCAGTATTGCTGGACAGCCAATGCTGCACTGCTGGCGCCGTTCTCAAACTGTCTGGGATTCTTTGTAACGTCCCGCCACCTTCACAATGTCATAAAGAGGGAACATAAACTTTTGATCAATTTGTTTGCTTTCCTTAATCATTTTTGTGTGTAGATGTATCATTATAAATGAACTTTAATTGGATACTGCTCACGAATTTCCACCTCTCATAAACAAGTCACAATTGAACTTTAATGTTAAGGAGTGGTGCTACTAGTTGGAGTTGGACACAGTGAAAGTCTAAATAAAAGTCTAGCACTGCCAAGAAAGGCAAAACGTATTACACTCCAATAGAATACACACTCTCACAGTAACACAAATCAACAACAACAAAAATGACACTCCAACAGAAAACAATACAAAACAAATAAACAAGAACAAGAAACAACATTACAAAATGATATAACTACACCCAGTTACCCACCCATACACTCACCCACGCACTCACACAGACAGCATACATACTAAGTTAAGTATCATCTCATTACCAAATTCAGCAAATTGCACAAATGCAAAGATACAGTAATCAGAAAAAAGGAAATAAATCATTAAAAAAATAATTATGACATAAATAAAAACACACACACACACAACAAAACACCAAAGAGAATACAGCTGTGCAACAAATCAGTGCCGCAAAAAGCAATAAAAGATGGAAAACGACCATCAGCAGGGATGGACCGAGTTCATGGACTTCACAAAAGAGTTACTGACTCACTGGTGGAGAATATCAATCCTCTACCCAACACAGGAGCAAGTTAACGCACACATGTATGTAATGTCTGTGAACTGTAGTCTAGCTTGCACTCACACAGGCACACCTAACCCTATTACAACCATATCATCTGTAGGCTTGGTCCAATTGCACTACATTAGCTGGTATTGCTAATGCCGCACAGCTCAGCAAGTGCAACAGGATTGAGAAGTTGCGGAGCCTGACAAGTGTTTAACGGAACCAGAATGATCTGCCTGTACAGGTCTGTGTGCTAAACTGTGTGTGTGTGGGGGGGGGGGGATACATGCCTTACACTGCAAGTGCAAGGCTGTTGAATCAACCTTCAGATTGTCCTTACATTAAAAAGATTTTTTTTTTTAACAGTGTACCGCCATTTCTCTAAGCTCCACCCAGAGTTCAGTTGCACAATTATTGCACAAACAGATTGAGTCTGAGAAATCCAAATTGTATTAGAACAATTCCAGGTGGGGGTGTAGGGGTGGCATTGTTTAAACAGCACTTTAAAAACACTCTTCCTGTGTGAGAATTATTTTTGTAAGTACTCGCAACATTAATATAAGCACTGGGATCATTAGGGTAAAGCAACAGTAAATTCTTACATGTGTATACCAGTCACTTGACCCATTGTTAGCCACTCGGACATTGTTCAATCTATAAAGTCACACCATACTCTCCTCATGACCTTCCGTCCCCTATGCTAACATGTTAGTGCAAACCAGTGCATGCGACTCACATGACAGTCAAACATTTCTCCACTTTCACTGGCTTTCCACAGGGCCATAAGTACAATACACATACAGTAAGACAAAGAGTAACCAACTCTACCATCACTGCATCAAGAGGTTGATAAAAACCATGTCTAGGCATAAACAGAAATTTACAGCACTAACAAGCCTGGTCTTGCAGCATAAACATTTAGTGGCCATATAATATACTCCCCCCCTCCAGCACAACTATAAACCCCACCTGTGCCAAGTGCACCTGAGGGCTTCATAGGTTTACCCATTTTTTTGGTCCCTTAAACCCACAACCCACTACCGCAAAGGCAATACCCTGATACCTGTGATGAAAGGACACGCTTTGGACCAGCCAACAGTGGCCGTACATTGAGGGTGGTCTTTCATGACAGGTATATTGTGGTCTGGCGTTAATACTTCATTGATAAGGAGACTACAAAAGATGTCCTTTATTCAGAGGTGTCCTCTCATCAGAGGTGCCTCACATCACAGCTACCACTGCATAAATAATCATACAAAGGTAATACATATACTTCCAGGATGCTCTGCTCGCCTGGCTTTAAGTTTTGAACAGTACAAGACACAATGATCTTTCTGTCTTTCTTGCCTGCCTTATTATGAAGACTGCCAAGCAGTGAGCGTAAGGAGTTTATAAACATTACCATTTAGCATACAGTTCCCACTGATCAAAGAACTGCCACACACAGCGGGTGGCTTTGGTATGAGCAAATTACACCAGCTAATACTAAAAATAACACCCTGACTTTATGTTGATGATACACAGGCCTCTAAACATATTGGGGACATTAACGGGTGATATGCTCCAAAGGATATATATTGTAAACTGTGAGAAACAAGGCAGAATGAGGGGGATGGGAGCTCCTGTAAGTGTGTTTAACACTGGCTTTAGGAACAGGCTGTAAGTCGACAGCCCATATTCTGGGTATTCTGGTAATCATAAATCTCAAACATAGTTTTATTTTTATTTTGGGTAAGACAGAGAGATTCAATTTCAAGCAAGTATGAATAATCAAGAAAATCCCAAAATGGTATAAATGCACACACTTGACTGATGACCTATTCAACAGGGAAAAAAAATGAACATTCCACTCAAGCTAAAGCCAGCCACAAGTGTTTTTTTGTCAACTGTTTCAAATCCTGCATGTCTCACGAACAAACTTCACAAGCTACTTAGTACCCCCTCAAACCTCTTTTCCTTCATGTTCAGCATGTATCAGATTTCACTGTAAGATCTGAATGCAATTCTTTGTCCCCTGTCACCAATTACACTGATAACCCTTTACACCCACAAAACACTGACCATATCATTTTCCTCATTCAAAAGACTGATGACTACTATCTCACTGATCTGAAAGGAGATTATATATACATATATCCTGTTACACTGACAGTAGTGGGAATCTGAACAGCCTTGGGGCACAAGGAGCAATAGTACATGTACTATTGACCACTATCATTTGTAATTAGCAGTTCAGCCCCCACACCCCCTTCCCCAACATTCCAAAGGGAGGATGAGATGATGGGGTGATGATGGAGTGATGGATCTATAGCAGCTTGTGATGAAGCTTATTTATAATAGACTGCTGGCTTCCCAAGTCTCTACTTATCACAACATGCTGGGCTCTTTCTTTCTTTCTTTATTTGGTGTTTAACGTCGTTTTCAACCAGGAAGGTTATATCGCGACGGGAAAAGGGGGGGAGATGGGATAGAGACACTTGTCAATTGTTTCTTGTTCACAAAAGCACTAATCAAAAATTTGCTCCAGGGGCTTGCAACGTAGTACAATATATATTACCTTACTGGGAGAATGCAAGTTTCCAGTACAAAGGACTTAACATTTCTTACATACTGCTTGACTAAAATCTTTACAACAATTGACTATATTCTATACAAGAAACACTTAACAAGGGTAAAAGGAGAAACAGAATCCGTTAGTCGCCTCTTACGACATGCTGGGGAGCATCGGGTAAATTCTTCCCCCTAACCCGCGGGGGGATGCTGGGCTCTTAACTGCAGATTCTAAAGTCTCTACTTATCACAACATGCTGGGCTCTTAACTGCAGATTCTTGTAATCATATATATTTTTATATCCAAAATTCACTTACAAGAAATCATTTGCTCTGACACTGACAGCAAGTAAAACAAAGCAATAGAAACTATCCTGACTAATTACCAGCAAGACGCATCCTCTACAATAAAACAAAACACAAGAACATTATTCCACCAAGGGCATTTAACAAAAAATTTAGGAGTGTGAATGTGAGTGGCAGAGTAATACACTCCCGCAATGACTCAGTGAGCAAAAGTCTAAGACTGGGAGAATAAACATACATGTATGCTTGGCAATAAAAATCAGATCACCCCAGGCAATCTGAAAAGACAGTTCTGTTACCATCCTAGGCACAGAAACTGCTGACCATGCATGTATACAATGTGCCTTCAAGCTATGTGTATAAAACACTCCAGACCTCAGTGTCAAATAATGTTATTGATTTCAGGGGTGGGACTCTCTTGTGATGAAAAAAGAGGAAATCCCTTTTTTCTAGGGGGGTTAGGGGGCATGCTCCCCCGAAAATGTTTTAAATGGTATATTAAGATCTGTGCAATCTGGTGCATTCTGAGACTAAAATTCAACTCGTTTGGATCAGGTAAAAAAGACATTCTCCTCACCCCCCCCCCCTCCCCCCCCAAAAAAAACCCACCCAATCAAACAAAACAAAAACTTTCACACAACAATGGTAACATTGTAATGATGCATATTTACGTAATGAACCATGTATCCATAATCCAATACTGGCAATAGTATGATCCAAGCGACGCCCCAATGCATTGAAGCTCAAAAAGACTATTAGTTATCAGGAGTTTTCATCGTCAGCACAATTTAACTCTCAAGCCTCCAGTGTTCTGTTCCATCTTCACTTCTCTCCATATCATTCAGTCAACAAGTTATAAATACTGTGATGAAATGGGACACGGAAAAATAGATTCCTCCAGCGGAATTCGTAAGTTGTGTCCGCGGAAAAGTCCCACCCCTGTGATTTATAAATTATTATAGTTTTTAAAAACTCTATTGAATAAGGGGTAAAGCAAAATACCTGAGTTAAAGAAAACGCTATGAGCCTGAGAAACAGTGAACAATGAGGGGTGGGTGGAATGAGGGGGGGGGGGGGGGGGGATTGGCTTGCACACCAGTGCAGCAACAGTTGCTCACTCTCAGCTAAGGGGCATCCCGCTCTATCAATGCAAACTATTTGTGCAGCTGGCACTACAAGTGTGTCACTGTTCCTCAATGTCGGTCTCTGTCTGAGCCTATCTTAATCCTTCTGTCCATCACTATACTGCACAATGCTGTTCATCCTTGATTCCTGCAGACAATTTTCTGTCTCAGTGTAAACATGTCTCACACTCTTCCAGCTTCACACACAGTTGACATGTTTGCGTGATGATGTTCACTAAAAAAGGGTACACATTAAGTCCCTAGCTGAGCAACTGCACTGCATTACAAACTACAACAGACAATACTTTTCAAATGATACACAATCATCAAAACCTGTATGGTACTGTAATTTATACACGTATACATTATGTATTTGATCTTCTGATAAATTATCTCACTTATTTCTTGTCAACATGTAAAGAATTCCAATTCGCCAGGTAAGTAACCTGATATTAGTATCAGCAGTGTGTGTACATAATATGCAAACTGGTAAAACAATAATGATACAGTATATTTTAAGCCAAAGACAACAACCAGAGCACACAAATGGATTCTGAAACACCCCCCTTTTCATGCCAGAATGTTCATCCTCAAGATCGTGGGCATTACCGAAAAGAAGAAGAAGAAGAACATCAACTCACAAACAAAATGAAACTTACGTTACTTAAGTTTTAAGCTTAACACCGGCATTTAAAGCACAAGTGCCATTATTCCCATGCCCTGTCTATTGTGCTGTGAAACAAGTTCCGGTTTATCTTTAGTAGGGTGCAATTTAATCTGCGTTGAGTCAATGAGTGGCACTGACAACTTTTAACTGAAGTGGCACTTAAGAATTCACTTCCTCTTCATTCCACAATCAGCTAAAACCATGGCACCGCAACGTGTAACAAACCCCAATCAAAACTGCTCAGGGAGGTGACATCAGGCTCAAACATTGTAGGTATTTACCTGAACTGAGGGATTTTACTTGATAATGCGCCGTGAGTTTGCTTTTATCTTGACCAATATGTACCTGCCATGACAGGACACCTGCAATGTTGGGACAGTTTTGGCTAGCCAGGTGGGTGTCCTTTCATTGCAGGTTCCACTACACTAAAGTTACCTCAATACTGAATCAATTATTCAGACTTCAGATTGTAAGCATACATGATATCACGCTTGTGTCCCTTTGTGTAAATTCTATAACACAGCTCAGCTACAGACCCTAGGTGTGCAAGTAACACTAATATTATAGGAACAAATGCCTCCAGGAAAAGAGCTGTCATTTGTCAATTACACTTCTCCAACCAACAGAAATCAGTAAATCACAACCAAAAAATCTTTGAAACTGGTGACAAGAAAAACATTACTAATGTACTTATTCTCCCTGATTTCTGCAAAACCGACACATTTCATGAATTTAATCCTCGGTGTCACAGACTCCAAATGGACAGAGGAGACTGCATACATGTGCACGAACAGTACAACTACAATTCACATGCTTACTACGCATCTCTCTACAAATGGCATACTCAGCACAGGCAAACTGTATAAGGTGTTCTCTTGATTTACATAATGGATACTAGCATTAGTAACAATAACAATCACGAGGCAGCATGACAGCAAGGTGCTAGAACAAATGCAGATTTGTAACTTTACTCCCAATTCACCAGGTTACAACTCACTGAATGCTACCTGCAGTGTTGTTGCCAGCCTAAGAAGACAATAGGTCATTTGGATCTCCCTAAAAAAAACAATAGGTCCAACTGTCCTGGCTTTAAAAAAACAATAGGTCCAAATTGTACCACCATTCCTTTGATACATGCAATTCAAAATAACTTACAGTCCGGAGTTAAATCTATCTTTTTACGCAAAAATGACAATAAAGCCATTGAACAATGATAACACTTTATTATCTAATTCTCACAGAAAGTAGTGTATGGCGCTCATTTGCTGATTTTTGGCAGAGAAAGAGTCTGACATTCCTGGCCTACCCTTTCCAATACAGTGCCCGGTGTGCGAATGTAGGGATCCTGCCTGATCTTCTCATTACCATACCGTAGTATTATGTTGATGAAATTTCTGCTGTTTGTGCCGTTTTCGGAGAAGGACCACTCCAAATTTAAACCCACGTAGTCCCCCGAAGACGGAAGACATCGGCCATTAGGCAGGGAGCAGACCGGATGTCTACGCTTACTACGACAAATGATTGTGTCTAGGTCGAATGTTCGCCGTTTTCGGTAAATAGGTACACCGGCTGGATCGGGTATTTCCGTAAACGCAGCCTCGAGTGTCAATGACGACAAACACGGACTCGGCACCGAGTGCATTTTCACTCGTAAGTCGTAGCGAATACGAGCATTTCGATCGGGGTTTGTTTTCCGACTTTGCAACTCCCATTCCATTCACTGCAGACCTTGTCCGCCTTGTACGAATATGTATCGGTCAGTTGACCACTAAAACGTAAAAACTATCGGTCCATCACAAGGCTACCAATGCGTCAAATCAGAAAGGAATGCGTCAGAGACCGAAGACCGAGGCCTGGCAACAACACTGTACCTGGCTTAATTCTTCTTGTACACTGGCACTTTGTTTAACAGCTTTAAACAGTGATTACATTTTTATGACAGCTGACAAAATCAGTAACCTCTGGCAAAATGCATGTAAAAAATGAATTAAATTAAAAACAGCCACATTCTAAAAATTGCAAAAATCATGTTGATCACCACGTTGAGTGTTACCGGCCCCTGATTACTGCAGGAGCAGAAAATAGGGAGTGACTAACCCCTGCTCGATCACTAGGTCTACACATGATCCATCATTCCATGCTAACCCTGTCAATGACACTTCGCTACCTCATCATGATCATCACCCAAAAGATCCAACATGATCCCGTAACGCAAAGAAACCGGATGAAAGGCCATAAAAATAAAGTATGTGAAAAAAGTCGAACTCCACTTTTTCTGCCAGCGTGGTGAATCATTCTTCGACACCGTAACACTAGCACTCGCACAATGGTCAATCGCCGTCGAGCAGACAGACAGACTGACCAAACCCCTTCGTCACTCCTCTGCAAATAAACCGAGCCGTCAGACATGAATCGCCAGCGTAAAATGCTGACGGAAGCGCTAAATACTTACCCGAATGCTCTGTAAAAATGTTTCCATGCGAGACGCGCGGTTCTTTTGTTTTTCCCTTCCCTTTGCTGGCACTTGGTCTCGGTTCTTTCTCTTTGGCTTGCTGGGCCCCCATGTTACCGACTCGCCACCTCCTCGTATACACACACAGCTACCTATCTGTCTCGTCAGCGACAACTGGAATCATCCTACTACATCCCTAACATATTCATCTCACATCATCCTGCGAAATAATCCATCCAGAAGATACAGAAAACACGTTTTTCGAATAAAATTATGCGTGACTGCTCTACTTCCTCCATCAGTCGGCGGCCGCCATCTTGATCACATAGCGAAGTGAAAATGAGGCAACGATCACACTGGCTGACCTTTCACCTCTCTCTGGGAATGATGACGTCACAATAGGGGTATTTCCCGCCGCGAAGGATTTCCCTTCTTCTGAATGTCGACCTTGACGACGCCAGCGAGAAGCAAAGAATGTCACCGGCAACTCTTTTGCCACATAAAGAGAATAAAAGCAGAGTAAAAGCCGAAAATAATACTGCCGTCTTTCTTCAGTGCAGTGGGAAACTGCTGACAAATGTTCGTCAGTTTACCGAAGTCACCGAACTGGGTCACATTCTCCGAGGCCACATCAACTTGACTACACGGTTTTTACACCCCTCTTTATGAGGATTACTCATTCGCGGGTTCACTCTGTTTGTCTGTCTGATTGGTTGTCTGTCTGTCTGTTTGTTTGTTTGATTGTTTGTTTTATTACCTTGCATGCCGGCGAGATTCATATGATTTTGAGATAAGTCCATTATTTGTACCATAAGAGTCTGTACCCAGGATTTTAGACCTGCCCCCGAAGTGATATTTCAATAATCCCGTCAAAAAGTTCACCCTATTTTGGCCGTAAAACGAAGCGCCCAAACGGCGCGGTCAATTTCTAACCTGTGTCGTGTGTTCGAAGGAGTACATCTCAGCGATGCCATTGACTTGCAACCTCAAAGAAATATATTTAAATAACCCGCTAAATGAACGATTTTTCAGTGTGCAATCTAAGCCGGAGATTTGTTTCGTTTCTTTGCTGTGACACAAAACAAAAATCAACTATAGATCTGCGGTGACATTGTAAGATCTTTTTCGACATTAGTTGCGTGGATCTTCGATGGTTCCCGTTCCGGGTTTAAATGTGGATGTGGCTTTGATTGAATGTAACTGCTTTGAAAAGTTACAACATGGATTGTGTCCTTGGGGTCGATATTTTTCGATAAACTTCTTCGTATCCGTGACTTTGCTTTTGACTTGAACAGATCCAGATCGTCTGGGGTCAGTTGTAGATCGCCTACACAGATCTATAATGAACAAGTTGACTCGCCATAACACACGGCAAACCGCAATCCGTGCCCCCTCGTCACTCCTGCCCCTAAAGCCCTGACCAGCCTCAGACCTCATCCCACCAATCTAACCTCACTGGCGCAAAATGTGTGTTTATTCGATTCCTACTTCATGTGTGTGTGTCAGTGTGTGTGTGACGGTGTGTGTGTGTGTGTGTGTGTGTGTGTGTGTGTGTCAGTGTGTGTGTAGTTGTGTGGATGTAAGTGTGCCGCGTTGTGTGTGTGTGTGTATGTGTGTGTGTGTGTGAGAGAGAGATAGATAGATAGAGAGAGAGAGACTGAGACAGACAGACAGACAGACAGACAGACAGACAAATGAACACACTCATAAAGAAACACACACACAAACAAAGTCGCGTAGTGTTGAATTGGACGCCCACTGTCACTTTCAAGATCGTTTTCCCAAACCGGTTTCTCTTTCACTGATTTCTCAAAAGTTCGCCTTCTCACACTCAAAACAAAAGAGACGAAGACACGCGAAGCGCCTTAGGCGGAATGGGTGCCCCCCCCCCCCCCCCCCCCCCCCCCCCCCCCCCCCTGTACCGGAATCATAGTGTTTTCCGCAAAATCATATTTGACCACCCCCAGACAAAACATTTTGATAAAAAAAGTCAATAAGGAAACCACCCTTTTTCTCTCCACAGATGTGTACATATTGCTTAGGGGAACATGTGCACAAAATGTGTAATAATCACGAGCGATTTTTTTTCTACGGTAGGGGGGGGGGGGGGCGGGGTGACGTATGCCCCCGAACAGTCTTTTTCTTCGCGTCCTAGATTTACACTCTTGAATTATAAGTACACCCCCCTTACAAACTAATTGATCCACCCTGGTGTGTGTGTGTGTGTGTGTGTGTGTGTGTGTGTGTGTGTGTGTGTGTGTCACTGTGTGTGTGTGTGTGTGATCAAGGGTGGACGAGGGCGGGGGAGGGGCACTGAGGGCACTAGTCATAACTATGTATTATTGTGTATGTATTTGTAGTGCGATTCAGAGAAAACTACTGGACAGATCTTCATGAAACTTTGCACACCCCTTCCCACGGATTCAAAAATATGGATCACAAGTCCAGTGCTCTACCAACTGACCTACTGGGCTCCCAAATGATTTGTTCATCATTTTTGTTAGTCAAGATATGGGGGTGGGGGTGGTGCGGGGATAATTGTGGAGCAAGCAATAAGGTAACACCTTTTTCTTTCCTTAGGTATTGTAACAGCATATAGTGAACTTAGCTGTGTTTAAATTTGGTTATGATTTAAGCTGACATTTTTGTGTACAAACCTCGATAATTTTTTGAAAATGCACATTGATAAGTATGGTATTATGATAAAGTGATACTCTCCATTCATTTATCTACACAAAGTAGTGTTTTATTTATCATTTGTAAACTGAGCTAAATATGTCAGTTAGGATCACGTTAAGAATCACAGTGTTTTTCGCAAAATCATATTTGACCACCCCCAGTAAAAATATTGTAAAAAAATCGTTCATAAGGTGACCCCCTTTTTTTTGCACAGATGTGTTCATATTGCTTAGAGGAACCTATGCAGAAAATGTGTAATGAATCTCACGAGCGATTTTTTTGTCGTGGGGGGGGAGGGGGGGTGTGTTGGCGGGGACGCATGCCCCCGATCAGTCTTTGTCTGGGGCGCTTCGCGACCTCGATCTACACTCTTCAATTCTAAGTATATCCCCCTTCCATACTGACTGATCCACCATGGTGTGTGTGTGTGTGTGTCTGTGCGTGTGCGCGTGTGTGAGTGAGCGTGTGTTTGTGTAATGCGATTTAGAGAAAACTACTGGACAGATCTTAACAAAACTTTGCACCCAAATGTTCCGACCCCCACCCCTTCCCCCAGACTCAAACACATGTATCACAAGTCCAAAGCTCCACCAACTGGCCTACTGGGCTCCCAAAGGAATTTTTTCATCATTTTTGTCAGTCAAGATATATGGGGGCGGGGATACTTGTGGAGTAGGCAATAAGGTAACACCTTATTTTTTTCTTAGGTATTGTAACAGCATATAGTGAACTTAGCTGTGTTTAAATTTGGTTATGATATAAGCTGACATTTTTGTGTAATAACGTTTTTACCGCTAAATGACTGATAATTTTATGTGTACGCCCTCGACAAACCTCGATACTTTTTTTTAAAATGCACATGATAAGTAACGTATTATGATAAAGTGATACTCTCCATTCATTTATCTACACTAAGTAATGTTTTATTTATCATTTGTAAAGCTAAATATGTCAGTTAGGATCACGTTAAGAACCACAGTGTTTTTCCCAAAATCATATTTGACCACCCCCAGTAAAAAAATTGTAAAAAAAAAGTTAATAAGGCGACCCCCTTTTTTCTTTGCACAGATGTGTTCATAATACTTAGAGGAACCTGTGCACAAAATGTGTAATGGATTTAAGCTGCGGTTTGAACACACTAATAACCCATTAAAAGACCACTGGGTCGACGTACTGTAAATGCATTTTTTTGGTCAATAATTAAACTATCCGGCCATTAACTTCAATTCTTGTTTTTTGATTCTGATTGCTTGTTTGTTTGTTTGTCCCGATGTCCGAACCATTACTAAGATCTCTGATTTTTTTAAGGAAGGCAGGGTCAATGGAGGCTAAAGAGCGACTGACTGAACTGATTTCAGTTCGGGTGTGTAACTTGGAATTCCATGAGGTAGGCACACATGCAAGGTCGTAGCTACTTACACATACAAATAAATTCCTACCTTTTGCAAAAGAAAAGATATGAGTGTTGTTTGTTTGGTGTACTACATGTATTTAAATTTTTAAAAATGCACACAATATTACAGCAACCCGGCCTACTGTCTTTTCCATTCCATTTCTGCACGTACTTCTCTCCCACAGGGTTGGCATGATTGTTGAAAGTGTTCGCTGGGTATGTGTATAGATATAGTGTGTATAGCATATAATTATGAATATTGTGTGAACAGTACATGTGGTGAATTTTGTCCGTATGGTTAAATGTTTTATGTAGGTTGTACATTTAATTGTTCTATTCTGTTCTTTTGTAAAAGGCCTAGAGCCATAGGTTAGGCACTTAGAAATGTCCAGTTATCATTATTATTATTATCATTATTATTAAATTACATCAGCTATACAGGGGCGGATCGCGGTTAGTTTGCAGGGGGGGAGGGGGGGTGGGGGGTGGTGGTCGGGGTGCACTTAGAATGTCAGTTAAACTGAGTGTAAATCGAGGACGCAAACTGATTCTTATATTAATCAAAAAGGTTCAGAAACATAATTATATAGCTGCATGAGTATTAATCACTGAGTTGATGATTCAGTAGTAGGCTTATGTTATTGCCTGTGATCAAACGGCATAACTCAGTTGCACTAACTCGGCATTACTCCCAACAAAAACATTTCGAGGGGGCGTAGGAGAGAGGCAAAAAAAAAAGGGGGGGGGGGGGGGGGGAGAAGAAAGGAAGTCGACGCGGATCAGACCAGTAAAGAATTGATGGATTGCTCATTTGCATGTTTCTACTATGGTTTCCCGGCACTGTGGCAGACTGATATGGCAGGGCTGCCCTGTAAGGCACCAATCAATACCACAATGCACATTATCATTCTACTTCCTGTCCTACGACCAGACTCAATGCGTACCACCGCCACGCCAAAAACACAGAGACGGTCTCACTGAGTGTCCTCGGTGTTAAATTGATACGCCCACGGAGTCGTCAGTTCCGGGCACTTTGCCAACTGCAAGACTGAGTGACTCGCCGCCGTCTCACAAAGACACATGACCCGACGTGACATTATAGACAGACATGGCGCACGTGCATACACTTACACGAACCGTGGCACACACACACGCACGCACGTACGCACGGCCGCACACACACTCACACACACACACACACACTAGCACATCAGTCGTGGCAATCAGTTACACTGCCGTCAGTTTGTCACTTAAGTCAGGTCCTGTTGTATTTGATAAGATCTTATAATTATAGGTCTAATTATTTAATGTACTTTTGTACAGACACATTCGAAACGAAAAATTCACTTCCGTCAGAAGAGGATTAAAATTCACTTGTGCTTCCGTGAAAAACGGTATCAGCACCGGCATATCCGTCTAGACTGTTACATGTGATAAGGGAACCCGTTCACTTTCCGCAACTCACTTATCTGAAGTCTGGTGTCCGCGGCTTTCCATGCAATATAGCAACTGAAGTAAAAAAATAAAAAGTGGTTCAGTCGATAACATCATCTTCTATTCAACAAGGAAACTCATTCATTTCGTGAATTCACTTTTCTACCTAATTTACAAACTATGCATCATACAGTTCATAAGTGTTTTGTGTTGCGCTGCTTTGCCCGGTTGAACTGCATCAGAATAATTCACGAGTAATCTATTTGGGCCAACTCTCGTCATTTTTCACTGAACAAACTCATTGTTCCATTCGCGGGTTGGTATTGATGTTATTATTATAATATATTATTATTGTTTTAAGTGTGTAAATGTGTGTACGTTGAAGGCAAACCTGACGCAGACAAATTCTCTTGGTCATCGAGTAGTACAATCGTAGCTGAGTAAGCGTTATTTCGCAGGGTAAGCAATAGGTAACGGCCAGTAATTAGTGCACAGCCGCGTGTGTATAGTGGGGCATTTCCTAATACGCTATAGCCGTATGATACCTGGCGATAGGTGCCACGATGCTGGACCCTGTGACGTCAGTCTCCAAAAATGGGAAGACGGCACAGGGCCCAAGCTTACTTAATCTAGGGAGATAGGGAAGACACAAGACGGACGGCAGAGAATTCTTGGAGGACGGAGCTATAGACCAGACCAGAGGAAATAGAGCTAGGAAAATAGAGTATAGGAGTGTTGACCAGCAGAAAAAAATACAAGTTACTACTTAGAATAAGTTAGCATAGAGACAAGTGATAGCTAGGATACGACAGTTGAAGTACAGTACCAACAGAACAGTCTGCATCAGGTAAGCAAGTATGCACGTTGTTTCCCCTTTGGTGTCAAATTGTACCCTAAATAAAAAGAAGACATTGTTGCTCTTGGTTTCGTTTGCATTCTTAAGATTGTTCGTACTTTGTTCTTTGTCTCCATTATAAAGATCTGTCTGTCCTCTCAAAACTCATAAAGCCAAGCGAGTAAAAGTAATTATGGACATCTTTAATAAACATCTTTAAAGACCAGGTCACCAATTCGACCCTGCGATAAGTTCATGTGAGAATCGGTCAGTTACTACTCTACTGAATGAATTAATACCATATGGAAAAACGATACTTTAGAACTACACCGGCAATGAACAGATTGATCGATGCTTGTATCATTATTAGTGATGGGCGGGGATGTAGCTCAGTCGGTAGCGCGCTGGATTTGTATCCACTGAGTTGGCCGCTGTCAGCGTGAGTTCGTCCCCACGTTCGACGAGAGATTTATTTCTCAGAGTCAACTTTGTGTGCAGACTCTCCTCTGTGTCCGAACACCCCCCGGTGTGTACACGCAAGCACAAGACCAAGTGCGCACGAAAAAGATCCGGTAATCCATGTCAGAGTTCGGTGGGTTATAGAAACACGAAAATACCCAGCATGCTTCCTCGGCGAAAACGGCGTATGGCTGCCTAAATGGTGGGGTAAAAAACGGTCATACACGTAAAATTCCACTCGTGCAAAAAACACGAGTGTACCGGCGTGGGAGTTTCAGCCCACGAACGCAGAAGAAGAAGAAGAAGAAGATTATTAGTAATGAATATGTAGATACTACCTCTTTAAAGTCCACCAAGGGACGAGCTGGATTTTATGAAACGAACACATAAATCCGGTCACGATTTCATCTTTCACCTGTGTACATAGTTTCCCCCTCGACATATACTCAAGACTGAAATGTTGTTTCCTGGTAAAATTAAGAAGTGAAATTATTTAAGGACGAAAAGCATGTCAGTTTCTTGCATGTGAAGAAAATTGGTAGTAAAATGTAATAGATTTCACCCCCAAAATCGAATTCTTCGAAAACGTGTACTGAGTGGTTATATACGTCCCTTAGCCTTGAGTAAGAAGGAACACATTTTAGGATGAATCAAATTTCTAAGTTAAATAAAACAAATTGGTTGGACAAATTTGGCCCCATGAATATGTAAGGTACACAAGGTCGCTCATCAGTACTATCGAAGGGTGTTTTTTTGTTCAGTGTAGAGTTTATACTAGATCAACGAGGCCGAGAAGCGAAATATCAACACGGCGAAAGATGAAAACGTCACACCGGCCACAGGTACGAGACATTACGCCCCTGAACACGATTAGTTCAGTTTCACATAACCAGAAATCACGTTTACCGGACAATTCTGTGAAAACTCATTTATCCAAACTTTTTGAGAACCGCATTATTATCATGCATGCCGTTTTCGAGACGTTTTGACACTTGCATTGTTTTTCTGCATGCATGGACCTCTGAAAACGAGGAAAAACAAGGCGACTGAGACCTGTCTCGGCTGAAGACAGCCAAAAAGCAACTACACACACACAAAAACACAGGAGGGTGAGCGTGTAACTATGTACGATGTGTCTGGAAACACCTCCGCGCGAAGGGGTTTTGCGACCAGCGCAGCAAAGATTAAGAGTGAACATTTTCTCCGCTGGCGCGGCAGCAAGCACTATGTCTAGGCATAGACCAAATAGTCTATGGTCTAGGTAAGGAGATTGGGGCTGTGCTAGCTTGTCTCATTTCCGTAGACGATCCGCCATCCCATCACCAGAGTGTTCCACATTCCTGTCTCAGTTGTTCTCACCCCTCTGGGTTTCTACCACTCTTTTTGCACAGCTGATGAAGTGCTTTGTATGACGGCTTACTAGTGCCAAAACCTGGGGTTACCCATTATCACGTGATAATTACTAATTAACGCTGTCAGTTACTGTTTTCATTCGTTAGTTACTCATTTTCACGGGATAATTACTAATTTTCCCTTGATAATTACAATTATGAGGTTTTGGCACAAGTAAGCCGTCATAGCTTTGCTTAGGCCAGACTATTTTGCAGCAGCCATCTTAGCTGCTGGTGTTGTGAGCCTGTAAATCTTTATGACGGCTTACTAGTGCCAAAACCTAGGGTTACCATTTTCACGTGAAAATTAGTAATTAATAGTGTTAATTACTAATTTTCTTTTTTGCCTCGTTTTCGGTCACAGTAGTCGGATTTTAAGAGTCCGCACTGAGAGGCTTCAACGTCCGGCAAACATCACTCTCACACTATTTTTGAAATATCTTTTAATAGAAGGCCTTATCGAGCAAGCTATCCGACGGGAAGATGCATGTCACAGTTTTCTGCAATAGTGCTTTCCTTAACGTTGTTTTGGGTATCTTAAAAAAGAATAATCGACCCCGAAAATTTTCGAATCGAAGCTGTTCGTAGCAGACGGACTTTTGATTGGTTGTGGTCTCACACTTTCACAGATATCTTTCAGATAATTCCTTATTCGACAAGTTGTCGGGCAGACAGACGTACCTCATATTTGTTTCCACTACCACACTCATAAATTTGCTTTGTAGTGTATTACAATTTAGTGAAGGACAATCGATCCGAAAATGTTCGAACCGAGAGAGGAAAATGGCGGCCGGCCGGACATGTGCTAAAGGTCCGACCACTAGCAGACGGATCTCTTCGATCGAGACTCACACACTTTCACAAATATCTTTCGATAGAATTCGTTATTCAACAAGTTGTCGGACAGACAGTTGTATGTCACGGTTATCTACACATGCGCTCAGCTCTTACTGTTAATTTGCATCGGATTAAAGAACTATGGACCAGAAAAGTTTCGAATCGAAGGATGTTCTGCTCTGGCCTGTGTAACGGTCGCGCATGCGTATTGAGCCCCCACAGTCACGAGGCACATGAAAAATTAGTAATTAACGCGTGAAAATTACTAATTTTTAGTTTTGGCGCTAGTAAGCCGTCAGGAAGCGAGCCAAAACTGAAAATTAGACATTAACACTTGAAAATTAGTAATTAACACTTGAAAATTAGTAATGAACACGTGAAAATTTGTAATTTTCACGTCATAATTGTAATTTTCTCGTGAAAATTAGTAACTTTCACGGGTTAATTACTCATTTCTAGTCAGTTTTGGCGCTAGTAAGCCGTCATAAATCTTACATACGACGCCGGGTAGGCCGGCCTACTCGCCAGTGTGTTTGTGTTTGTTTGTATGTGTGTGTGTGTGTGTGTGTGTGTGTGTGTGTGTGTGTGTGTGTGTGTGTGTGCTAT